>NC_058412.1:136355456-136376683 GCF_002201575.2 Neomonachus schauinslandi
GGTGTCTGGGTACTTAGCAGAGGCGCCCAGTACTTCATACTTCAGGTGTCTGGGTACTTAGCAGAGGCGCCCAGTACTTCATACTTCGGGTGTCTGTGTACTTAGCAGAGGTGCTCAGCATTCCCGTCATACCCCTTCCTCCCCAGGCTGCCCCTCCTGTGACTGCCCATCCACGGGGGTCTGAGCAGGTCGCCTCCGCCAGTGTGGGAACAGCAGAGGGCTCTGTGCAGGGCACAGCAGGGGCACAGGCGGGGGGGACGCCCACAGCCTGCAGAAGTTCTCAGAGCCTCTAAGCTGGGCCTCACCATAAATAAAACAGCACCCGCCTCCCACCCCAGGCTGGCTTTGATGTTTCATTCAGGAGACGCCTGCTCAGTTCGGGGCCGTTTTAATTTGTTTCATTCCGCATGCTCTGCTGCAGGTTCCCCTGAACACAGGCATGAAAAGCAGCCGTTATAGAGCTTAAAGAAAAAACAAAAAAAAACCCTGACGTCTTGAGCCGTCTTTGTTTCCTGGCCAGGCAGCCTTGGTCCCAAGGCTCGGGCGAGGCTGTGTCCCCTGGGCCAGGGGCGTGGAGCTGCCCTCACCCCGAGCACCCAGGCCGCCTGGGAGCTGGACCCGGACAACAGCAAGGTGGTGTCATCCCCCACCTACCAGAGCTGCCCTGTTAGGCATTTAATTGTGTGTGCATCATGCAGGGGCTCCTGAGGCTGGAGCCTCCAGCCACCCCGAGAATTATCATCCCGAGGCAAAATCCCCATTCATCAGCTCCCAGATCCGCCAGGAGGGCTTAGAACGCAAGCCCCACGCAGCAGAGAGAGATTGGGGGCCGCAGGGTCCCAGCCTTCCCCCCCACCCCCACCCCCGCACAGGTGTTTGCGGAGTGCCCCAGGAGGGTTCACTGCGAGGAGCTCAAGGATCCAGAAGTTCGGAACCCACCCTGCCAGGGCACACACGGCCCTCCGGTTCCAGGCAGACGGCTCTTCTTCCCCAGCGGGGACAAGGATCCTTGGGGGACCGGGGCAGGGAGGTGGCGGCACAGGAACACTGTGTTAAAAAGCCGGATCCCACTGGGAAGAAACTGCTTTCTGTTTAAGCCTCTTCCATCTGCTCGGACAACCTCAAGGAGAAAATGCCAGTTCTCAACAAATGTGTCCATGGAACCTGTCCTCGCTCGCGTGCAGCAAGGACAGACCTCAGGCGCGGATCTCCAGCCAGCAGAGAGTGATGGCAGCATTACGAATACTCACAGCGCTTCCGTGCCCTTCCTCTCTGCCACACGCTGTGCCGAGCCCTTCGGGGACAAACCCGCACATCCCTGTGACTCGGTGACCCAGGGTTTTATTACCTCCACTGAGGCACAGACAGGTTCAGTAACTTGTCCAAGGTCACACAGCAGAAAATCTCCAGAGCGGAATTCCAGCCAAGCAGTCTGCGCCCAGAACTCCGAAGTGAAACCGTCCTGCCTCAGAGCACTCTCTGACCAGCACCACAGAACACGCCTCAACTTCTAAAGGGGCTTTACATGCGCACATGCCTGTAAACGTGCATGCGTGTACAGACACATGCGTGTGTGTTCACATGCGTGTGTGTGTGGCTCACGTGTGTATGTATGTGTAGACAGTAATAAAGTGAGTCAGTTTAAAGAAAAATAGCATGCAGGTGGTATTGGGTGTTTTAACACGGGGAAGTCCTGAGGACGGTAGAAAAAGCCATGGGAAGGGTAAGGAAATCTTTCCAGAAGTTTCCGCGGCCACCTCTGTTCCCATGGGCCCTCGGGAAAGTACGGAGACAGGGCTCCCGCTGGGTCCGGTGCACCGCATCTGAGTGAGTGCCTCTCGGCCCGGGGCAGGTGGAGAATGGAGCATGGGCCTGGCTCCCGAGTGAGCCCTGAACGAAGCTAGCGCCGAGCTGCCCACAGGAGGCTGACGGGCGCTCCCCTGACCCCAGCCCCAGGCCACCGTGCCGCATGCTGTCCGCGAGAGGGGGTCCCACAGGTGGCCTTCAAGATGCGCATTAACCAAGCCGACCAGGTGTCTTCCACCCTAGAATTTCTCATTACTCGTCTTTAGGGAAGTTGTGAAAACAAGAGTTCTTCCAAATCAGACCCGATTCAAAGTGCATGTTTGGATCGCGTGGCAGTGACTGGTGGTTAAGGCGTGCACTGGGAACCTTCCAGAGCTTGCTGCTGGCGTCCCGGAGCTGCACAAAGTAACTCCTGTCAGCAGGTGATTGAAAATGTCCAGGCTGTGCTATTCAATTAATTATGAAACAATCTGTTGTCAACGTTCCCAGCCTCGCGTGCAGCTCCGCCACTCGGAGGAGAGGCGGTCGTGCGGCTGCTCGGAGGCCCCGGGAGGGACGCCAGCACGGCTCAGAGCCGTGCACACAGAGGCGCCTGGCTGAGGATCCGGAGGCAAGGGCGCGCAGGCCGGCCCAGGGCTGGCCTAGCAGGGCACAAGGAGGGGACAGGTGACCTCGCCCGTGCAGAACGTGCACTCAGCCACCAGATTAGCTCGCAGAGGGAGGGGGACAGTGCTGCGATTGGGGCATGTCTGCATCCTCCAGGGGCCATCCCGGAGCGCGTCTGGACCCCGGGGAGCCGGCTGAGGGTCATGCTCAGGCAGCCCCCAGGCCTCCTCTCCACAGTCCATGTGCAGGCAGGAACGCCTACCTGTCCAGGGATTCTGCCCATCCCTCGGGCCCTACCGTCCTCCTCCCCCAGGAAGCCTGCCACCAGCCAGCCTGCAGGGGAACCCTGTCCCGACTCAGCCCCACGTGACGCTGACGGCCACAGCATAGACATACAGCCGCGTCTCCGCTAAGGCTCGTGCTCCAGAGAAGGGGCACGGAACACCACCCTCGGCGCCCGCCGCACGGGGTGAATGTTGAGTGGCAGGCTCTGTATCCAGGGAGCGAACCTCCGAGCGATGGCACACACAGCGAGCCCCCACGGGGAGGAAACGAAGTGCCCCGCACAGGCCACGCCGGGGGCGGGGCGGGGGCCAGAGGCGGCCTCTCCAAGGAGGTGACAGTGCCCGGAAAGCTAACAGAGGAGCCGTGCAGAGATGTAAGCTCTGAGAGGCGGGGTGCCAGGCCGGCGGGAGGGGCGGGGTGCGCGGCTGGTGGAAGAGGCCTCCCGGGCTCAGGCATCGGGTCACCGTGGCGGCGGGGCTGTTACTGGAAGCACACGGGGAAGCCGCTGGCGCCACCTGACCAGGGTCCTGTCTGCAGCGAGCTGTCCTGGCGACCCGGGAGGCCGGCAGGGAGACTGGCCGTCCTCCAGACGGGAGCCGACGGCGGGCTGGATGAGGCTGCTGTCTCTGGAGATGGTGAGACTGGAAGGACGTGCCCGAGCCAGCCGGCCGGGCACTCAGAGGGGGGTCGGGACAGGCAGGGACTCCTCCCTCTGTTCCCGGTGCGCTGGCCGAGCATCCGGCACTGTGTGCACCACTGAATGCAGCAGAAAACCAATCACTCCCGCCCCGGGCCCTCCAACCGCACTGCTGACCGTTTGCTGTCCCTGTCCTGTGCCCGCCGGTCTGTGTCCGGGGCCGTCCGTGCCGCCTCCGCCCAGGCTCCCCTGCAGGGCACACCAGACCAGGGGGATGCCGTCTCAGGGCAGCAGGGACACTGATGCCAGGGAGGTCCCACTGAGAGGCCAGCCCCCACTCGCCCAGAGCCTCCATTTAGCAATCTAGCACCCACGACAGCCCTCCCTGGCTCCGTGGGACTCCCCCCAGCTTAACAGCCAGGACAAGGCTCTGCAGGGTGACTGCTGACCCAGGAAGCCCCAGGCCCCCCATCCCTCAACTGTGAACCAGGCCTGTGGGAGCACAGACCACAGGGGTGCACCGTGCATGAGACGAGGCAGGATGGAGAATGTGGAGCGCTGGCGGGGGGGGCACCCTGGGAACTGGCATGGGCAGGAGGGGTGCTGTCCAGGGGTCAGCAGGGGCCCATCTGGAGCCAGAATAGCCGTCCTGAATGTATGGCTTCTCCCGGCCCAGGCGCAGGGGGCCTCCGCCCAGCGGAGATGCCTTCCCCATCCAGATGCACATTAACTGCCCTCAGTGGGAGAGCAGGGCCCAGGCGTCCCGATAAACCCGCATGTGAAAGTGGGGAGTGGCTGAACCCCAGGCCACGTCGGGCAAGAAACCAGATCACAGGCTATCCATCCAACTCCTACACCCCCTCCCCAAAATGCCGCGGCCCGGATCAACCCTGGTGCGCAGACAGGAAAGGGCCTCTCCCTCCAGAATCTTCCGTGAGGTCCACAGCGACAAGGGTGTCTCCTCCACACCCCGGCTCCTGTTCCTTTATCCCAGGGGGCACTGCCTGCAGGGAAATCAACAGACAGCGTACGTTCAGAGTCTTAGGGTCGCAACACCGAGTACTGCGTTCCACAATTAAGACGCATCTTTTCCGTGTTTGGTCTGAAGACAAAAGCAGCGTGAACCAAATGAAGTTTCTTGAAATTAACAGTCATCATCACATCTGAACAAAAATCCTACCCAGAAAATAAGCTTGATAACTGAAATTATTTCTGCCAGCCCGTCAGTCTGGGGTTGAGTAAATAAAAATCTCTGGTTGCTAAGAGATGGAGACGGCCGGGCAGAGACACTGCCGGTGCTGGTGGGCGGCTGCTTGCCAGAGCGTCGGGGACGAGGCGCGCTCGGGACAGTCCTGGCCGGGGCCGAGCACTGGCATGAGAGCGGGGCAGAGCCTGAAGGGCACACGCTCTGTTGAGCAGATAGAAACGTGTTGGTCGCACATGGTAAAGAGAAGGCGAGAGCTGTCCCAGTGGGTTTGTGGTGGCCTTGGCTTCCAAGCCCCGTCCCTGCCCACACAGCGGCACTCCGCGGACAGGCGTCCCTGTCCCTCGCTGGCCTGGCCAGAACGGTAATGCTTACTCCTGAAACGGGACACACAACTATTTGATCTATGACCAGTGAAATGATACTAAAGAGAAAAACAAAACCCAGCCTGGATTTCCCGCAGTGGGTTTGCAAGTAGACCAGGGTGATTTCCCCGTGAGTGTCCACTTGGGCGCATCCAGCGAGTCCCTACCCCGGGTTCGGCTGCCACCTCCTCTGAGACGCAGGATCCCTGTTGGACCTGCATACTGAGTGATAAATGCCCCCCCTAAAGTGTGCATTCCGAGGGCTGAGGGTGTCGGGGAAGAGCTGCAGGCAATACTTCAGATTACAGGGCAGAGACTGGGCACGCCCAGGCAGGCTCATGTTTACTCATGTTTGATGAGGCGTGCACAGAGCCGAGGGCGGCCAAGCTGTCTGATGGTGCACCCGGGTCACATAACATCAAATTTATCTCTGAACTTTGAGTGTCTGATGTGCAGGCCAGCGACGGCTGTGTGCAAAGTTTACCCAGTCCTCCGACGCGGACCACAGCCCAGCTGGCCGGGGTGGTCTGAATGTCTGCTGGGTCTCGGCTGACGATAGGGAGCACAGACCACGTCACTGGCAGGAGTGAGGGGTCCCCCGTGGCCGCATCTTGAGGTCCATGCTGGAAGGCTGGCTGCTAGAGCCCAGGTACCATGTGCGTTTTCCCAAACCGGGCAGACAGGAGCCAGAAGCCCTATCCTAACCTTGGCTGGCTGGCCAGCCTCCAGGCAGGATGACAGCTCCCGCCCTCCTAGGCAAGCTATTCTTGGTCCCCTCTGCCAAAAAGTGGGTAGTCTCTGTGGCACGTTGTCCCCAGCGAGGACCACGGGTTGGGAGCCGGGGGCTGCTTCATGGACCGACCTGAAATCCATCCTAAGGAGGCCAGCTATCTGACCGGCAGCAGCCACCACCAGCGCATCCCAGGGGCCTCACCCCACGGGCCCGGAGAAACTCGATGCTGCCCTTGGAGGTAGTCAATCATATTTGTGCTGTGACTTCCCCGCAAATGCCCATCGGCCGCAATGAGCACTCTAAAGGGGACAGAGCACGGGTTGGCCACGCAGCACTTGGGTGACATGGGGGGGACACATGAGACTTGGGGCTGGCCTACGTCCCTGCACCCCTGCTCTCAGCTCACTGGCCTCGCGCCCCAGGTCCCGAGCATGTTTGCTGGCTGAGCAGGCACTTCAAAAAGCACGTGGCAGAGCAGGAGCGTGGGAGGAGGGCATGCATCTCAGGAGGGAGACCCCGGCCAGGGGTGGGGGGAGCAGGGCTGGGAGGGATGCCCGCCCCTGCTACACACCCAGTGTGCTGTGAGGGGCCTGCACCGGGGAGCGCCTCTCCGTCGCCCGCCGGCCCACTCAGCGGCATCATGCTGAGCCGAGCCGCATCCCTGGGTCCTTAGCTCTTTGCTCTTGCCTACATTCTCCGGCCCTGTGAGAAGAACAGTCCTAGATTCTTCAAGTTGTCAGGCTGATGTCATCCCGGGGAAGCTGAGCGTTTGTGCTGTGGGGGTGTGTGCGTGTAGGAAGAGCCTTGGGCAGCGTGAGTGTGCAAATGGCTGCCCACGTATCGATGTGTATGTGTCGACAGCCAGCCACACACACACGTGTGCAGGCCTGGGGAATTCAGCCCAGGAGCTGCAGACGATGCACTAGCCTGGAAAGAAAAGTATGTGATCCCCTGAAAGTGGGCATGAGAAGTAGGGTGAGTCTTTGGATTCTGGAAGCAGAAGCACCATGTGAGGCCTGCCCCCGCCCTGGAGGTTGTCACGGGGCCAGCCTTACAGCTGGGCACACGGGTGTGCTTCGGCGAGCAATCCCGTCAGGGCACCCACGCTGCTGGCCCCCTGAGGCTGCCGGGTTCAGGGGAAGCTCCCACAAGGCCGTGTGCAATCTCTCCACCCCATGGGGGGAAGAAGAGCCGGAGGTCAGAGGGGCCAGGTCAAGCAGGTCTCACTGCCACGATTCAAACCCGGGGCTTCAGAGAAGCTTCCGCTGGCTCATCCAGCGGTCGGGCAGGAGCTGGTCTCCAGGCCGACTTGGTCCCCAACAGACCACTTTTCCTTCCCGAACTCCTGGGTGTGATTGGGTTTTTTCCAGAGAGACAGTAAAGGACTCGAGGAAAACCTAATCCTAATTACATGTGCCTACAGACAGGGAGGCACACCTGGGGACCTTCCACCTGCAGCCCCCTCATGGACTGGTCAGCGCTGCTCGCCAGCCCCTCTCCCCAGCCTGCCCCAAGGACCGCACAGGGAAGCTGGTGGAGGTGTTCCAGGGGGACCCCTGTCCTGCGAGGTCCAGGGCCGCCCCATGGTCCCCAGAGCCAGCAGCAGGGTCGGGTAGGCCATTCCTTCATTCTCAGGTCGTGATTACGCACCTGCCACAGGCCTTGCCTCGTGGAGCCCACGTTCTCGGGCAACAAGGAGCGAGCACAGAGACAGTGAGCACAGAGACATCCCCTGGCTGCCCCAGGAGGACAGACCTCCCCAGGACGTGCGGTCGGAGACCAGAGACTGTGCCAGTCCTGTGGCTCACTGCCATGCTGGTGGCTCGTGCAGAAGGCACAGCAAGTGCAAAGGCCCGGTGCAGGACGAGACTTGGCATGTGCCCGCACTGAGAGGTCTGGGCGGTGTGACAGGAGAGGTTCGACAAGAATCACACTTGAAACACAGGATGCAGCAGGTGAAAACTTTGGATTTACTCGAAGACACTGAGGGCCGCAGAGAGTTCTAGCAGGAGGATGGGGTGCAGATTCCACTGAACTAGAGTGTCCTATGCTCGAGCCCAGAGGAATTGAAGAGCAGTGAGAAAACCTGGAGCAGGTGCCCCAAATCCACCCCCAGAAAGTTACCCCATGCATCATGTTCCCGGAATTTGAATCTACTGCTAGCCAAAGTGATCATTTTCCCATTAAATACCCTTCCTTTTGCATGGCAAAGAGTATCCTCCCTCTCTCTCTCCTTCCCCCCGGCCACAAAAGGCTTTAATGAAAATAACTTCTGGCAGCTGTGTTTATAAGAGCCTGCTGTAGGATGGATGTGACATTTTAGTATAAATAAAATGTACAAATCCATGCAGGACATGGCTCCAGCTACAGAATAGGGGCGCCCGGTCCCCACTCCGACAAGGCCACCGGTGCACCTTGGCAGCAGGAGCAGAGTGGCCTGAGCCGGTCTCCTGGGGAGGCCAGCGCTGCTCAGCTTGGGAGTGCTCAGGGAGACCCTGCCCTCCCCACTGCAGCACCAGAGCCCATTGCAGGAGGAACTGACCTCATGATCGTGAGGGACGAGTGGTGCAGAACGTGGTGCTGGCAGGAGGCAGGGCTTTTCTACCGCAGACAGTAAAGAAGCTCCAAGCAGCCTGACATACAGCGTGGCTCCCACAGCAGCATCAGGGAAATCAGGCTGCAAGAACAGCTGGCCTGTGTCCAGATGGTGCCTCCGGAAGCTCGCTGCCTCCCTCCCTGTAACCTCTGTCCCCACGCAGCTTCCCACACAGGTTGCTTCCCACCCTCCTGACTTCCATCCTTACAGTTCAGGATGGACACGTTCAGCATAAAGAGACAGACTTTTTCCTTTCCTCTATAATCCAGGAAATCAGTAGGAATGCCTCTCCCTGACTCAGCCTCAGTGCTGTGTCCATCCCTGAGCCGGGTCATGACCATCTGGGCAATGGGGTCAGACCAGGATCATGTGCCCCCTTGAAGCTATGGGTGAGGAAGGTCTGCCCACCAAGGAAGTGGACCAGGAGAGGGAAGTGGTGGTTCCCTGCACAGCAAGGTACTGGTACCAGAAGATGGGGGAACTGTCAAGAACGTTTATCCAAGAAAAGCTATAAAACACTTGCTTTGGTACTTGGAGGCCTATGAATCCATTCAGGAAGAGCAAAGCTAGTGCCTTGTCAGGAATCCTAGACTTCTCAGCCACTCCCAATGGGTGGGCCGAGGGTGTCAGTGAGGACAAAGAAGGTGGGCGAATAACCCATTGGAAAGTCTGGGGATGTTATTCTCAAGTTGATGTAAATAGAAAGTGAACAAGGGATGAGGGTCAGCAGGATAAGGGCCGATAAGCAGGTTTTACTGCAACTCAGCTCTGGGACCCTCTCTACCAATCAAGGGGCCTCCAGAAGATAAGACTGAAGAAAATGGACTCAACCTTAAAAGTCTTGTGATTGCCCAAATTTAAGCTGTGGTCCTTGCCCCTAGAGAATTACAGATACCTATCAAATCCTGACACAGTCATATTCAATTACATTCAGTGTAGGAAGGAATGTGTACATGGATGGATGGATGGATGAATGGATGGATGGATGGATGGTTGGGCGGGTGGGTCAATGTATGAATGAGTGGATAATAGATGGGTGGATGGGTGGATAGATAAGTAGATGGATGGATGGATGGATGATGGATGGATACAATGATGGATAAGTATATGTGGTTGAGTGGATGGATGATGGATGGGTGGTTGGATGATAGATGGGTGGATGGATGGATGAGTGGATGGATGGGTGGTTGGATGGTTGGATGGATGGGTCAATGTATGAATGAGTGGATAATGGATGCATGGATGGATGGATGGATGGATGGATGGGTGGATGGATGGGTGGATGGATGGATGGATGGGTGGTTGGATGGTTGGATGGATGGGTCAATGTATGAATGAGTGGATAATGGATGCATGGATGGATGGATGGATGGGTAGATAAGTAGATGGGTGGATGGATGATGGATGGATACAATGATGGATAGGTATATGGTTGAGTGGATGGATGATGAGTGGATGGATGGATGGATGGATGGATGGGTGGATGGGTAGGTGGATGGATGGATGGATGGAATATCCATCCTAGAGCCTCCAGAGTGCTCTGTATGTAGGTGTGTGCCCAGCTCTGTGTCTGAACTGGGATTCCAAGATGAATTAAACAAGGCCTGTTCCTTTATGGCACCCTTCTCAAAGTCAGACACAGACCCCAGCCAGGTGTCTATACTTTGCACGAGGGCGAGGACCACGTCTGTCTAGGTGGCGTCTTCACAAGTGTCACTTAAGCACCCAGCACTGTGCCCACCAGGAGGGGCTCTGTAAAACAATGAGTCATGGCTCAGTGAATAAATGCGGAAATAGCCACAGGCAAGACAACACGGGAGACTATGGGAGGGGTGAAAACTCGGAGCTGATGGTCTCTGGAGGGGGACAGCAAGGCCTCCTCCAAAGATGAGGGTGGCTCTGAGCAGGTCGTTGGGGTCGGTGGTGAAGACTGGAATATTTGTTGAGAGGAACAGGAGGGGATCCAGTGGAGAACAATTGAGAAGGTAATAGAGCCCCCTGAGAATCCAGCAGGCTCTGAGGCCGTGCACCCGGGACCCCGCTGAGCTGGCTGTCTTCTCTGGCTGTGCACAGCAACCCTCGTAGGGAGCCGAGAGAGGAAATGAGGAAGCTCAGGTGTGGTGGGAGGTGAGGGGGGCCAAGGAAGTGAGCATGCAGCCAGCCTCCAGTCCCGGTAGAGGAGGGAGGAGCTTGGGAAACACAGGGGGCTCTGAGTGAATGGGGAGTTAAGGTTGCCCACTTTGCAGAGGAAACAGGCTTCCCTGCTGGGGCATCTGCTTGAAATTAGACATGATCCAAATGCTACCTCAGTGTGGCATCCAGACTCTCCACGTCTAAGAAGGCACATGTGGACAGAGGAACGGCCCTCAGCAATGTCCACATCTCACTCCCCAGTATTCGTGAAGATGTCACCTTCTGTGGTCAAAGGGACTTTGCAGATGTGAGCAAATTAAGGACCTGGGGATGGGGGACGACGATGATGATCTGGGCGGGCCCTAAACGCAACCCCAGGTGTCTGGTATGGGAAGAGACAGGCAGGAGGGTCTGGGTGGGGAAAGGAGGCAGCAGTGGCCAGAGAGGCAGGTGCTGTGCTGCTGGCCTTGAAAATGGGGGGAGGGGCCGCGAGCCAAGGAAGGCAGGTGACCCCCCGGCAGGGACACAGCCCCCGGTGGGGACACAGCCCTGCCCACACCTTGATTGGAGCCCAGTGAGGCCGGCCATGGTCTCTGCCCTGCAGAACCATGAGGTGATGCGTCTGCGCAGCCGTGGGCCCCCAGCATGTGGTCATCCGTCACAGCAGCCCCGGGCCCTCCTCACCTGTTAGCCATGGGCCCACAGCTCCAGACGGGGTCTCTAACCTTGAAGAAGTGAGGACAAACTGCTCAAAACTGGCCTCCCTTTCTCCAGCCCTCTTTCCACTGCATCCTTTTCAACCTTTTTTTTTTTAAAGATTTTATTTATTTATTTATTTATTTGACAGAGAGAGACACAGCGAGAGAGGGAACACAAGCAGGGGGAGTGGGAGAGGGAGAAGCAGGCCTCCCGCTGAGCAGGGAGCCTGATGCGGGGCTCGATCCCAGGACCCCGGGACCATGACCTGAGCTGAAGGCAGATGCTTAACGACTGAGCCACCCAGGTGCCCCCCTTTTCAACCTTTTGAGTGAAGGGTGGATGGGGAGACCCTGATCATGCAAACATGAGCTTTAGCATTTGGTCTCTTAAACCCGTGCACCTGGAGAGAAATGGCTGCGCAGAAGCTGGACGACATGTCCGCTCCCACATTCCACGGGAACATCCACATCTTCGTTTCGGTCTCATTATCTCAAGAACACATGGCCGGGCCCCAGAAGAACCCCACTTTTTCATATTTCTCCGTCTTTTCCCAGCCTCTCGTGGGAGAGGGCATCTGTCGGTCCATGCCAAATTCATTAGTTGGATTCAGCATGTCTTGGGTCCACAGCGCTTTCAAGAGACATCATGAAATTAATTCAGAACGGGTTACGGAGATGCCCACAGAGCAAATAACATGCGCAGATTACCTTGCTGCTAAGGGGGAAATAAAAGTCACATGTCTCTTCCCGACGATGTGACTGAATGGGACAGGCATTGGGGCCAATGTCCTTCAAGAAGCTGAGGTGCTCGCGTTCGGCTTCAGGTGAAGATCCCTTTCGAACTGGCCCGGGTTGAGAGCACATTTTTCTAACGGCAGGACAGGACGATCTCAGAGGGGCTTGACAAGGGGAGAGACCTGTTTCTCATGCCCCTTGAAAGGACCGTCGCACGGGTGGGCGCGGGAGCACAGCCTGACTTTATCGCTCCCACCTGCTGCCGACAAATCTGTTCCGCAGACATGCCCCAAGCTTTCCAGGCGCCGTGCAGGGAATGAAGTAGGTCCCCCCCGCCCACCCGGAGACAGACACACGTGAGCTCGGGGACCCCGCAGAAGCAGACAGGGTGCAGAAGGGAGGGGTGCTGTGTAAGGGGCAGGAGTGGCGGGCATCTGTGCTGGCCGGCGGGCAACAGCAAGGCTTCCTTGCAGAAGCAGGAGCTGAGCTACAGGGAGTGGGTGTCCAGTGGGAGGCTGGGCACACAGGGCGGAAGTGCATTCGGCCAGGGAGGAGCATGTGACAATCACAGGGAGCGGGAGAAGCAGGCCGCCCCCCCAGGGTCTACACGGGGAGCAATCCTCCGGTGGAGCCGACCCCTCGGGGCTTCCTAGGCCAGTGCCGTCTGGTGGAAACAATTGGAGCCCACAGGCAGGTCGCCTCTGCGGTTTCTAACTTTCAAGTGGCTACATTTAAAAAATAAAAATAAGCAAATGAGGGCGCCTGGGTGGCTCAGTTGGTTAAGCGACTGCCTTCGGCTCAGGTCATGATCCTGGAGTCCCGGGATCGAGTCCCGCATCGGGCTCCCTGCTCGGCGGGGAGTCTGCTTCTCCCTCTGACCCTCCTCCCTCTCATGCTCTCTGTCTCTCATTCTCTCTCTCTCAAATAAATAAATAAAATCTTAAAAAAAAAAAAAAAAAAAAAAAAAAAAAAAAAAAAAAAAAAAAAAATAAGCAAATGAAATTAATTGTAATCTATATTTTATTTAACCCAATATACCCAAAATAGCATTTCAGTGTGTGGGCAATATAAAAGCTTATTAATGAGAAACTTTTCATTCTTTTTTCTTGTTCTAATTCGTGAGTTCTACACTGATTGCTCAGCTCGGTTCAGACTGGCCGTGTTTCAAGTGCTCCATGGCCACATGTGGTCAGTAGCTGTCCCACTGGACAGTGCAGCCCCAGGGCCCCGGGTGCCCAGTGCAGTCTGCAGCCCCAGGGCTCCTAAAAGAGCAGGAAGGAAAGATGCTGAGGAGCTCCCTCATGGCTGGGACACTGGACAGTGTGCGGTAGCCAAAGACAGAGGGAGGAAGGAGACAGAAGTGAGGACCCCTGACCTCGAGGGCTGCCCCCGAGAGTGAGCAGGTGCCCGGCTGTGAGCACCACACTGAGCTGGCCCCCAGGGAGCTCAGTGCCACCTCCCTGAAGTCCCCCACCACCCCCACCCTGCCTGAGGCTGGAAGGGGGTGCCTCCCATCCCAGCCCAGTCACGGCCCCTCCTAGGCACACAGGATGTCAGGTGACGTAGCCAGAGCCAGACCCTGGCCCGGACTTTGAGGGTGGGCAGTGGGCCTGGCCAGGCTGAGGGACGTTGGCACCAAACAGGGTCAGGGGGCCTCCTTCTGCAGGTGACAGGGGACCTGGTGCGGTCAAGGCCGGTGCCCGGTCCTGTGTGGAGCTACGTCAGGGCCTCCTCTGGCACAGACGAGGGATGGGAGGAGAACACCACCGGGAGACCTCTCCCAGGTGTGCGGAGAAACGGGCCCGTCACTCCAGGCTGTAGTGACAGACCAGCCAGGGGGGAAGGCCTCCCTGAAGGCAGAGGTCATAAAACTGGGAGGAAGGAGGCAGAGAGGGAGGACGGGCGGGCGGCCGAGGGGGAAGCACGAACAGGCGGCCGTCCACACCGTGTCTGCTCCTGCCAGTAATGGTCAGGGCATCAGAAGTGGTGCTGGTGTCTCGTTTCTGACGCACGGGTCGGACACAGACTCCGAAAGCCCCGTGATCTCAGTCTGGATGTATCCCTGCTGGTGACAGCTGGCTGTAGATGCTCGGCTGATGCGGCCCTCCCGTGACGCCCAGCGTGGGAAACAGCACCAGCAAGGGCCCTCGTGCCGCTGCCCTGCGTCTGAGTCCTCTGGCGGCTCCTTCTCATCCCAGGTCCTCCAAGGGCCGGCTGGAGGGGGGTTGTCTCTCTCCTGGGGGATCCTCCCTGCCAGGGAGACTCGGCACAGACTTCTGAGGGGCCGTGTCCCCTGGGAAGTGAGGAGTGGGGACAGCATTCTCTCTCCTGCCCTCTGTGTCTGACCCCACTCCTTTGGGAAGACACATGGGTCACTTTTCAGAAAGAACAACGTGTTCAAAGTGAAGTGGCTTTTCCCTGATACCCATTCAGTCTTTGCCTCTATGAGCAAATGATTTGACAGTGCGACCGAAGGGAGGGAAGGCGGATCCTCTAATATCCTCCAGGACTTGGCAGCGAGGGGGAGATACCCACCCACACACCCGCACTCCTTTCTTCCCTCTTTCCACCATGCACAGGCAAATTTGAGACATAATTTGATGTGAATTATCTACAAATTGTATACAGTACTTCACGACTAAGTAGCTTTTTGCAGGGCTCAGTATGAATTTTCTCTTTTGTCCAAATCGTACAAAATACCCTTTGTGAATTGTTCAGATTCTCTGCCATGCATAAAAATAAGGCTTAAGTCACCCAAAAGGTGACGAAAATGCATTAGACAATTCTTGGGACTTTATAGCTGCGTATACACTTGGAATCTCTTATTCTCCCAGCCCTTGTTCCCGGAGAGTGGCAAGAAAATGGGGCAACCGCCAGCAATCCTCCCAGGAGTCGGGAGGTAGATGCAAGTGCTCCTAGAGAGAGCCCAGGACACATTCGGACCAGGCGCTGGGCTGTGGTTTTGCAGACCCCCAAAAGACCTTCCAGGGCATTAGGAAAGTCGGGATGCCCTCTGCGGCTGGGGATGGGGTGCATTTGGAGCTGCTGCTGTAGGAAGCTCTGTGTCTGCATTTGCAAATGATTTCTTGTTAACAAACCTTTGGTTTCCTGGTTGGGGAGCGGGCAGAGGGTGTCACCATGTGTCTTTGGGGAGTGTATGCGGGGTGTGTCAGGGCAGCTGGACTGAGTAGAAAATAATGTGATGCTTAAGCCTAAGGCTGCGACCGTGTGTGTGCCACAGTGACCCTAGGTTGGCAGGGGTCCGTTTGTGTCCCCGCTGTAAGGGGCCGTACATCCCAGGATCTGCTGGGCATGGGCATGAGCTGTGTGCAGTGACCTGCACAGATGGGCTGAGGACCAGGCCTGCAAATCCCCACCGACACCCACCCCCAGGGGCCCAAAACATAGGTAAGCAAGAGAGAGGGGGGCAGTTGTTGGCTAAAACCGTCGGGCCAGCCACACGTCTCAGTGGGGTTGTGGGACAGAGAAAGGGCATGCAGTTCGCCTTGTCTTGGAGGAATTAGGACTGTGGCCCCCACACTGGGCATCGGGTTCCCCTGGGGCTCATTAGAACACAGATTTGAGGACCCCTAGTTCTGATTTAGCTAGAGCCTGGGAGTCGTCCCCATGCACGGTCCCGAGTGTGTCAGCCTTCTGTGGCCACAAGCTTAGGGACTGAAGACACTACCATGTCGCGGTGCTGGAGGTCAGCAATCCGCAGCGGGTCTCCCGGGGCTGAGATCAACGTGTTCCTTCTGGAGGCTCCAGGGGACAACTGTTCTCAGCCTCTTCCAGCTCCCAGAGGTGCCCACATCCCTTGGCTCCTGGCCCTTCCTCCACTTCCAAAGCCAGCAGCACAGCATCCGCCCCCCTCTCTGACTCTCATGTCCCCCTTCCACTTGGAAGAACCCTGTGATGACATTGGGCCGCCCTGATAATCCAGGACCATCCTGCCCTCTCAAGACCCTTAACCAGTCACCTCCCCAAAGCCCCTCTGGCCATGGGCAGTGATCTGTTTACAGGTCTGGGGGATCAGGACACTGACATTCTTTATGGCCTTTGGATTCTGCCACTCACACCAGTTGATGCTGCTGGTGGTCTGGGACCACACTGAGCCCCTGAATCAGGAGCACCCAAATGATGTGATACCAGTCCCATCCCAGTTTTGTTTCAGGCCATCTGTCCAGTTCACTGGTCAGGTCACCATGCAAATGGAGCATCCAGACCAGTCCCTGCCCCTCCCCCATGGCCAATGTGGTTCCCCACCCCCCCAAGAGGAAGTTCAGCCCCCTGTCTGAAGTAGGGACTCCACAGATGCCTCTCCCTGCTCGCACGTCCTCTCCGGGGGCTACCTTCATGCACTTTAGACACAGAATATGTGGCCTGGAGGTGTAAGGTGGTGCGTTCTGGTCTGGCACATCAAGGCTGTCTCTGGGTAAGGCTCTGGGCTCTGGCACATTTATCTAACAGCTGCCGCGCACGATCGCCCAGATTATAAGGAAGCTACAAGCAAGTCCACCCCCAATGCTGTCTGAACCACAAGCCCCCACGTGGTGGGAAAGCTGGGGTGCCCGAGCCCCCAGCAAGACAAAGGCAAGGCAAGGGGTGTGGAATGGAAAAGTATCAATCATGCCCGCAACCCAATGCTTCAATGGCACCACTCACTGCCCTTCCCAGTTGGAGCAAGTCCCCGAGCCCACCCAACCCTCCTGGGTTTCTGTCACTTCAGGGGCCCAGTGGCAATTCAAGTCCCAAGGCATCTCCTCAGCAAATCCCATGTCTGTCCAGCTTAACTGCTGACTCCTGAAGGACTGAAGAAATGAGGAATTGGAGCAGTTCTGAAGCAGAGCGTGAAAGGCACATAGGCACAGGGAGGCAGAAAATGGTCCAGTGGGTTTCAGCTGCTGGTGGAGTACCAGTGGTTTTAATACTGCCAGTCAACAGGCAACTGCTGAGCATCTGCCTCCATTCTGACATCTGGGCAGGTCCTTACTGTTAGAGCACTTAACCTTCAGTGGGTAAAGAAGGTGGGTGTGTGGGTGGGTGGATGGGTGGATGGGTGCATGGATGGACGGACGAATGAATGGATGCATGGATGCATGATGGATAGATGGATGGATGGATGGTGGATAGATGGATGGATGGATGGTAGATGGATGGATGGATGGATGGATGGTTGGATAGTTGGATGGATAGATGGATGGATGGACAGACGGATGGATGGACAGATGGATGGATGGATGGACAGATGGATGGAAAAATGGATGGATGGACGGATGGTTGGATTGACAGATGGATGGGCGGGTGGATGGATGGAGAGATGGAAGGAAAAGAAGGAGAGAATCAAGCATTAAAGTTTCATTAAGAGTAAAACAATGGCTGGATGAAGTGTGGGTTTTACTCCCAGAGGGAATGCCTGATATTTCTGGTGTAGTGAAGAGGAACCTTGCAAAATTTCAGAGGATTCTAATCTGTGTAACACTGTATTCCTCTCAAGTTTGTAGGTTTATGGCATTTGTTATGGGAACTTTTTTTACTTGTGGGTCAATATGCCCATAAACAAATATACTGAAAGTAGGTATTAGCTGCTCACTTGTCTATCATTACTCTTGGCTGGTTTTCTAAAAATTCAGCGTCTCTTTAAAAGATGGAAATCACAGACCAGAGTCTATTAAAATAAATGTAAAGTCACCATGCCATTCAGGGCTGGCAACTGGACTTGCATGATTTTAAGACACTGTTTTCTCCCCGGAATGTGTTTATGTGAATTTATAGGCTGAGTCTAAATGTGCAGAATATGAATAAGTACACACAGCTGTATTTCCCACGTCTGTGTGGTATAAGGCATATGATAAATCTTGAGATCCATATGTTTGTCTTATAAAATCCTGGTCTCTGAAAGTAGTGAGTAGTAGGCATAAGGATGACAGGGGGGGACAACAGTCCCCCAGATAGGGGGAGATACTCCATCCCAGAGACTGTTTCTGCTACATGAAAGAAGTATCTGGCAAAATCTTCTCTCCTGCCCTGCTATGAGCAGCCTGTGCTGGCTTTCTTGGCGCTGTCCCCATGCATCCATTGGTGCCCCACACGGGGGACGCTGGAAGCCAGCGGGCAGGTGCTCTGAGGAGTGTGGGCCAGCTGGAGGGACCGATACCTGCCCGCCAGCGGGCAGGAGGAATGGCTACGAGAAGAGCTTTGTTAGCTTTCTCTGCAGATGGGCCAGCACTTCTGAACCTTGCTTGTAGCTTATCAGTGGCCAGTGTAGTGAAACACATACTTTCTGTAATAAAATTTTAAAAAGATCAAATACTTAAATGCGTTTGCTCGTGCACAGTAAATCTGTCTGTGGAAGACTGATCATGTGGGATCAGCTCCCAGTTACGGGCCCCTTGCTCTGAACCAGGCCCTGTGCTAATAAACAATCCTGATCTAAAGCCCTATTGTCAGGAGAAGCTTTCCTTGATTCAGCAGTGTCTCCTGCCCACAGACACCCACCTGGTTCCGTCGGCGGTGGAGAGAGACAGACAGGAGGCGGGTTCTTCCTGGCGGTGGGCGTCTGGGCACATTGGATATGTTTATATAGTTCATGCCCTGTCCGTGGTTTTGTTTAACAAGGGTGATTGACACCCACCGTGGGGCAGAGATGTAGAGTCCATCCAGAGGCAGCCCTGCCCTGAAGCCTCAGAACATTCCAGAAACCACCAAACGAACAAATGTATGACTTTGGAAAAAGGGGTACGGTCAGGAATGCTGCCAGTGAGGGTGGGGACGGCTGAGAGGGGGCTGGGGGGGGCACCCAGGGAGGGACACTCCCGGAGATGGCTGTGGGGCCCTGCCTGGTGGAACTTTCTAGTTAGGGGAAGAGCGAGCATGCAGCCTGTGGCTCTGAGCCTCCCCATCGTACTGATTTGGATCAAGTAGGTCGGGTAGGATGTGTGTGGGCCAGGGGTGTAGCTGGGTAGGGAGCGGGCGTCTCCGACCCTCTCGTACAACACATTTTTTACAAGACATTTCATCACCTGAAAGGGGGAATCCGACCGGCACTAATATGCCCCCCGTCCTTCTGTCCCTGTGGGTTTGCCTGCTCCGGACGGTTTGCAGCAATGGAATCCTACACTACGGGGCTGTGTTATCACTGGCTTGCACTTAGCACGGTGGGTTTTCATGTATTTTTTAGCTTATATAATTTCTTGAGAGCCATTCATATAGGGTCCTGTCATCCTGTTTCCACTCACTCATCTGTCAGAGCTTCAGCCATCCATCCCGTGTATGAACAGGCGCAATACAGGGATTGAACGGGAAATCGGGATACCACCCTCCTCACTTGACTGCCTTGTGACCACGTGCAAGACAGAGTAGCTCTCCTGGTAAAAGGGGCCTCTTTCTGCCCAGACATCTCCTTCGGGTTGCAGAGGACTCTCCTTAGCCCTGCCCCTGTGCGGACCATGGCCCTTCCCATCATCTGCTGCCCTTTCCAACTCGGGCCGTCCACCCTTGGTCGTTGTGAGGCCGCCTGCCCTCTGGGCCCCCTCCCACTGTCCTGACGTGGGGCACCTCTTGGAGCGCCAGGGTCCCAGCCCTCAAAGGGATCCCTTACCCTCGTCCCATATCCACCCCCAGCCACCTTCAGAAGCCTGGAAAACGCCCGATGCATGAACCTACATGTTACCGCGGGGGGCACAGAGCATGGACCCCTACCGGATGGCGCCCACATGCCTTTGACATTCTGGGTGGAAAAGCTTTTCCTTCCTGACCCCTCCCTCCTTTATCAGAGGACATTTTGCAATTCTTGAAGATTCCAATAAATACAGAAGGCAAAAATAAGATCCATTCTCGCACTAGCCGAGGTGGTGGGATTTTTTTTCCCCAGTGAAAATAGACCAGTGGCATCTGTACCGATCATTTTACATATTTTTCTGCCAAGAGAATGGGGTCTTGCCAGCTTTTCCTAAAAGAATCCGAATTTCCGTGAAAGTCCTGGAGCTACACAAACTGTTCACGAATTTGATGGCAGTTGGTTGGCCGCAGAGCCGCGTCCCCAGCTCAGTGCTCGCCTGTCCCACATCTGCTTGGCGAACGAGGCCTGTGAGCTCGCTCCAGACAAACGTCCCCTGAAATGCAATGCTGCGTCCTAACCCCCAGGGTGATGCTGTGGGGAGGGGGGCCCTGGGAGGTGCTGGGGTCCTTAGAAAGAATGGGGCCCCCGAGGAAGGAGACCCCAGAGAGCTCCCTCACCCGCTCCTCCTTGTGAGGGCTCGTGGGAAGACGCAGTCTCACCAGACCCCGAATCCTTGATGTTGGACTTCCAGCCTCCTGGGTTGTGAGAAACAACCCCCCCGCCCGAGAGAGCAGTGGCGGCAGCCGGAACAGGCCAAGCCGAGTGCCAGCCGCAGCGGTCTAGGGAGACGCAGAGGCCGCGCGAGCGCGAGCGCGTGCCTGCGTCTGCGTGTCGTGCCTGCGCCACGGGCGACTAACTTCTTACCAAGCCCCTCCAGTCGGCCTGGAGCCTCCCTCGAAGCCCACCAGACGCTCTGCGCCCCTCCCGGACGAGGGGTCCCTTGGCCCTACCATCCAATCACCCCAAGCGCACAGCCGGCAGCGCCCTCCCTGGGAGCCCCTGTTCAGGGGGTGCACCGCAGGGGCGGATAAACGGGGACCCCGCCCGCCCCAGCCAGCCCTGTCCCATGCAGCGGGCGAAACTGAAGGGAGAGGCAGCTCCTTTCCCGAGAGCCGCAGAGGTGGCCGCTCTCCCCCCCAGGCCCCCTTCCCCGGGCGTCCTCTGACAGCAGAGAGGACCGGCTGGGCGGGACTGGTCCGCGTCTTTTCCCCTGTGGATGCGATTGGCTACAACTAGGGCCCCCTGTCGGCAACCGTCCGCACATGCAGGCGGCCTCGCGCCGCGAGGACCGTGGGCGCGGCCTCCAGGCGCACAGGTGCAGGGAGCATCCCGCCGCACCCCTGTCCTCTGGGGGGAGCACAGGGGACGCGCCGACTCCGGCGGCCCTGCAGTCAGGAAGTTTGTTCCGTTCGATTCTACAAAACCAGCCCGGAGCCATTTCTAGGAGGAGTTTTAAGCATAAAGAAGAACGCTGCTTAAAAACAGATTTGGCGATGGAGCAGGCGGGGACTTCCTTTGGGGCAAACAAACTCACTTAAGGTTTCTTAAGTTCCCAAGGCAGGGATTTGGAAATCTCCCTCAAGGCCTGATCAGAGGGAAGTCTTGGCAGGGAGCATTGATCTCGGGGAGCACCTGCTGGTCAGTAAGCACCTGATGAGGTACGCATTTATTAAAAAATGGAAATGTGGTCTATGATTACCGTGTGTCTAGAGCATAAAAGTATTTTCCAGTGAGAGAACCCTCCCTGCACCCACCCTGCACCCACCCTGCACCCGTCCTCCACTGCCCTCCACCTTCCCTCCACCCAC
>NC_058412.1:136376783-136404437 GCF_002201575.2 Neomonachus schauinslandi
CTGCCCTCCACCTGCCCTGCACCCTCCTTGCACCCACCCTGCATCTGCCCTCCACATGCCCTCCACTGCCCTCCACCCACCCTGCAGCCCCCTAGGAGCTGTGTCACCCTCTCCTAAGCTGGACTATTGCTTTAACCTGCTGGCATGATGTGCAGTAGTCTTATTCCATGGATTGTCTCTCCACCAGCACCAGATGAACCATTGTTGTGCAAATAGTCGCCAAATCAAGTTAAACTGACTTCGGGTCCTCCTCTTCCTCTCTCCACTCTCTCCAGCCCTCCCTCCCCCTCCATACAGCCTCCTTGCCTCCCTCTGCCCCTTCTCTCCCCCTCATTCGCTCCCCCCACACACACTGCATGGCTTCACACCCACATCCTAATCACTGCACGCTCTGCCTCATCCCAAAATGCCTTCCGAGGGCCTCCATGGTGAGGTTCCCGGGTGAGCCTAGCACTAGCTGCATCCATGGGACCAAGGGCTCCCGAGGAATCAATTAGTGCTTTTACATATGTCTCCCTGTACTTGCATTTTCTGATGCACAGGAGTTCAGACCTGGGCTTGGGTGGCCTCCGTGGGGAAGGGTCACTGTAACCTTAGCCACTTAGGAGAGCCGCTGTGAGTTAAGTGGTGCTCCTCTGAGACCTTATCTTTTGCGCGGAGTAAAAACATAAATAAACATGATGTGTTCATTCTTTCAAAATTAAAACCCCACCGGACATCCTCTGCCACGCCTTGCCCTGCACCCCGGTGTCTGGGGCAAACGCCCATGCTCCGTGTTTGCCAAGTCTCTCCCACGTGTGGGGACCCACATGTGGGTGGCCGTGCCTGACTCGCACAGCCCGCTCAGGGCACTGGGGCGTCGCACTAACTCCGCTGGACGAGGATGGTGCTGGTGGCTGGGTGAACAGCGTGAGCGCAGATGGGTCCCTACCAGGGCCAAGTGTCTGCAGTGGCTAATTTCTGGGAGGCTTCCCAGAGGTGGTGCCGCTGCGTGTGACCCGGCTGGCCAGGGTGTGGCACGCTCGAGACCGGTTCCTGGCACGTGGACAAAGAGGGAGGCACAGCTGAGGGTGGAGGAGGGACCGTTGCGTCCACATGGCCGCTCATGTCCGCGAGCCTGAGCCATTGTCCTGAGCGGCTTGCTATATTTCGTTGTCAAACGTGTCTGCTGTATTTCCCCTTACTTGTCCCAAGCCGCGGGACCGGAGCCTGGCCGGGGTTCCCTAGTGCACAGAGAGAAGGGCCGCGCCTCCACCACCGACAGCCCATCCCCAGGGCCTGCTCCCACAATGGATGGCGACGGCTCGAGCCCTGGGCTTTGCTCTCAGCAGGTCTGGCAGAAGAGACGAGAGAAGCAGATGCAGGGTTCCCAGGGTCTGTGAGGTTTTAGGGAAGAGCCAGGGCCCAAGGGCGTGTTTGCCCCGATTCTGGGAGCGGACACGGTCCTGGGGCCTTACTCGCAGGCTGTGCGGAGCACCATGGCCCTGGCCCTTCCTCCAGAGATGGACTTCCTGAGTGATGGTTAGCGTTGGTGACCCTTCTCCCGAGAATGACTCCGCCCGGAACAGCCGCGGGGAGAGGAAGGACTAGGTCCCGACTGACCCGCAGGCTTCCTGTCCCTCCTCACCTCTGCCCTCTGCCCTACGACCTCACGAGTTTGTGCTCTGCCTCCAGTCCAGGTCAGAGAGGGTGAAGAAAAAGTTTGTGCGTGTGTGTGTGGATAGAAATATATACATTCTTGAACCTTTACAGCCCTCCTAGTGTTTCTATCTAAGTAGTATGAGAATCTGCAAAGAAATAAATCCCTTTGTTCCTGCCAAGGAAAATTCTTCTCCTTGTCTTGGTGCAAAGAAATTTCTGGGCATGAGGGAAAGTGGGGTGCACGGGGGTATGAAGATGTGCGTGCGTGTGCATGTGTGGGGGGGGTTCTCACCACCTGTGGCCTCAAGTTTAATCACGGAATTCATCAGAGGAATATTTATTTATTTTCAGAAGCATCAAAGGCATTTTATTTTCCTTCTGGTCAACCTATTCCTAAGAGGATCTGTTATAAATAGATAGACTGACCTCATGCTAATCTCCCCCTAGGCTTAAAAGAGAAAAATAAGAAAAGACTCAGCATCTGTGTAACATCACACGCATCGCTTAGCATGGGTATGTTTTATGCCACGTTTCCTAATAAACATTTATTGATTGAACCAGGAAATTTTCTCAGATGTGCACCCGCCCCAGCAAATCCCCAAGCGCCAGAGTGTGATGGGGCAGGGGGCAAATTTATAACAACTTTACACCGTCGCAAAAACCCATCTGTGCTCCACATGACTCAGTTTGCTGCCACTTATACACACTTCTGCAGCAATTGATCAGAAAAATTGATTTAGATTCTATTTTAATGCTCTATTTTCTACCGGCAAGGTAGTGATTTGGTTTATTTTATTTTTTTATTTTTTTATTTTTTAACAAATGCTAGCTAGGGCCTCAGAAATGTCCATGTGGATATTGGTCAAAAGTTAGCACATTTTCCTGAAAGCCTTTAAGCTAATAGTGTTGGGAGGATATGAAAGAAGATTTCTTTTTTCAGTTATCCAATTAAAATGATCCATGAGGACAGCCAGCCCCAGGATGGAGACTAGGAGAAATGGCATTTGGGGTTTTGAATGGCTAGTTTGGGATCCAGAAGAACTCTATTAAGCCTTCACCAGATCCACTGGCCACAACTTAACCTGATAACTCCCCGGTGGACGGGGCACGTGCAGACACAGCAGAGGGTCGTGGGACGTTTCCCTGCAGCGAAGGCGGGTCAGATGTGCCCAGCAGGGCCTGTCACCTGGTCATTCTTTTGTTCCCACGTTTCGTGGATTGCCTGCCACGTGCCAGACACCGTGTTGGAAACTCGCCCGGAGGCCCAGAGAGGGAGCAGGAGGGGCGACCAGAAGAGGTGGGCTCGTCCGCCCTTAGGGAAAGCTTTTCGGGTGTCCTGATGAAACGGCTTAGCCCTTGGAACAGGGGCAACTGCGCTGGGGTGGCAGGCGGGCACGTGCAGACTCGCCAGGTCCCCTGCACATGAAGGCGTCTGCACGTTCCTTCTCTGCCACTCGAGCACCTGCCCCATGGCAGCCCCGGCCCAGCCACCTGCCACCCTTCCACACCTGCCACTCACCTGCATCCTTTCCCAGCACATCGCTCTCGGCAGCTGCGTGCATTCATTTACTTACCCAGGATTTTCGGCCTCTCCAACTAGAATGTTCAAGAGTGTCGGTACCCCACACCTAGAACCGAACCGGCAGGCAGAAGGTGTCCCCTGATCGGGTGTGGAGTCAGTGACGGGTTCCCTGACTGCACGTGGACAGCAGGGCTCCGTGCCATTTGTGAGAAACTAAAGTTGTCACTAGGAGCTCCTCAGAGTCACCCTCCAGCTGAAAACCCGTGTTGGACACTCACCAGGGCATTCTTTTGTAAACCTCGGAAAGACACACAGGGGGTGATGAGAGAGAGGGTCGAGTCCAGTAGGGACTACCTCATCTGTTGTGCATTTTTTAGGGACCATCATGCAGAGCAAGGAGCTAAACGTGTTCGTTCTGTGTCGGTCCTGGAGGCCTGTTCGCCTCCCAGCCTTGACAAAGAGAGAGATTACTTCTCATTCAGGGCCAGGTAAAAATATAACGATGAGCCTTTGAGGGAAATGAGGAGGTGCACGCGTTTAAATAGTCCTTCCCGGATGAAATGTGAATCGGGATTTCAAAGTGGAGAATGAGAATGTTCTCTGCAGGGTGTACTCCTTGTGGGGGGGGACGGTGTGCCAAGGGTCCCCCTGAG
This sequence comes from Neomonachus schauinslandi, assembly GCF_002201575.2. Lineage (NCBI taxonomy): Eukaryota > Metazoa > Chordata > Mammalia > Carnivora > Phocidae > Neomonachus > Neomonachus schauinslandi. The sequence continues at coordinate 136,380,600 of NC_058412.1, forward strand.
ATAATGAGCTCACATGGTGGGGGGCTCGGCCGGGACACTGGGATGCAGGTGACAGCTCTTGGAGGGGGCGCCCCTGGGAGACCCACAGATATGCACCCGGAAGGGCCCCCACAGCCTGCAACTTCGCAATCATCCACGGCCTTTGCAGACCACGAGCCACCCCCACCTCAGACTCTGTGAAGAGGAGATTAGCCCACGGTTTTCTCCTTCGCATGGGAGCCCCCGTCAGAAGTCCCCGCCGTGCACGGGAACACGCCACAAATAGTGCCGACAGAAGCTAAAGTGAAATGTCATACTTTCAGATCCGCCGCGCGGCCAAGGAGCGGGAATGCGGCCTGTTGTGCCTTCAGAGACTGACAGCTAAATCTTTCATTCTTTCAGCTCCCAACATATGGCATGAAGTAGGGTGTGAAAGATAGATTTCTTTGGATAGGTGCAGAAAATATGTGCGGCGTTTTTCCTGCTTGGCTGCATAGAAAGATCAAAACAGCCGTGTTTTCGGAGAGCAGAATTTTCATCTCTGCAGTCGTGCCTCCAGATTGGTAATGTTGATACAGAACTAATACCTACTTAGAGTAATTAGCACTGTATGCGGCAGGCGCGGGGTAGGGGGCAGGGAGAGGATGAGCTCTAGACACACACCCCTTCTCTGCCGGGGCTTAGCGCACCCCAGCCTGGAGAGCCGCCCTCCCGGAGGGACCTGACCGCGGTGTTAGTCTGCGGCTTGTACTCAGGGCACTCCGGCCAGTGCACTCGAGCCTCGGCTGCTGGGATCGCCCCAGGCTCCCGCGGTTTGGGAGGCACGGATCGTGTGACCGGCCCGCCAAGGACTGGCTGTGTTGCCCTGCACATGTCAGGCGGCCTCTGAGCCTTGATTTCCCTCCTGTGAAATGACCAGGGTTGTCTGGAGCCACACTGCCCAAGACGTGGCCTTGGCCACATGTGGCAATTCCGGCATACACTCCACACCACCAGTGGCCTGCGGCTGCCACGCTGGACAGTTGCAGGTCTGTGTGTCCCCACCCTCGCACACAGTTCCCGGGCAGGTTCCTCGGGGCCCTCGCTCCTGCCCTGCAAGCCAAGCACGAGGCCGAGCAAGCCCCCGCGGATGCCCCGGCCAGGCCGGCTTCTGCTCCCAGGCCTGGTGGGTACAACTGAGGACATGGAGTTGAGACTTCAACTATTTATTCTAACATGGTTCAGTTTATTCAAAAATGCTTTTCTTTGGTTTTTCTGGTATTTTGGAGAACCTGCCCACAAAGAAGAGTGTTGCGTTGCGTCCTTCGCAGTGCTTCCCGATAGCGGGAGCAGACTGAGCGAGCCCACGAGCGCGGAAGGAGGGAGGTCCTCTGAGGCCTGACAGCCGGTCCCTTGACCGCAGGGACGTTGGCGCTGAGACTGGACCGTGGGGTTTTCACTGTCGTGTTATCAGAACACACAGAGTGCGTTTCTCAGCCTTGGTTCTACTGACTTGTGGACAGAATGACTCTTGGTCGTGGGGCTTTGCAGGGGGTGGGGGGTCTTGGCAGGCTCAGCACCACCCATGGCGTGTGCCCGTTAGATGCCACCAGATCTGCCCCTGACTGTGACCGAAATGCGTCCAGACCCTGAGCTGGGGACGGACCCGAGGGGGCCAAGCCCCATGCGTGTGGATCCTTCTGTGTCCGTGATGCGGGTCTGCGTTGGTGCTGAGCGTTCAGTGAACAGTTGTTCAGCCAACGACTGAGGACTCTCCACCGGAACATGTCTTGGCGGTTTAGAGCCCACTTTATGTTACACAGGAATGGCCCCCATGTCCCACTGTGGAACGTGTTCACATGGTCCTGACCCAGAGAAAGAGGACTTTCCAGCCTCATGACAGCCTGGGCCACGGGCCTGATTTATTAGAACCTCAGTGTGAGCCACGCGGTGGCCTGCAGGGACTCTGACCTTCTCCAACTTCCCCGTTTAATTGGCTGGTCATGCGGTCCTTGAGTAAAGGTCGTCATGCCTGTCAGTGGGGTCGACCGATGCTTGGGGCAGAGGCCTGCCACGGCGGCTAACACCAGCGTCCCCGGGCCACGGCAAGCCCCAGTGCGGGGCAGCGCGGCCGGCCCCAGGGGCGCACAAGGTCACGCACAGCTGGGAGTCCGGGGCGACACTCACCCCTGCTCAAGAGCCCTGAGCAGCGAATTAGGGCAACATGGCACCTTGCATATGGCGCGACGAGCTTTTGTCAGCTCACAGAAGTATTATTTCCAGCAGATCAGACATCACCGACGCGCCTTGCCGGGTTATCTCCCCAGGCCTGATGAAGCACAACCCAGCTCGACCTCGGCAGCACCTGCACAGTCGCTTTGCAGAAGTCACTGCATCGCCAGGCGTGAAAATGAGCAGAGCTAAAGATAAACTGGAATGCAAGAGAAGCCTCTGGAAGGCAGGCCGGGGAGAGCAGACAGGAAGCCTGTGGAGACTCCTGCGTGCCAGGCTCCTCATGTTGCCAGCCCGCTGCCTGGACTCCTCTGCAGCCACTGTTTGCCGAGTGCAGAAGCATGTGGACGTGGGGATGCCGAGCACCCACGCCAGACCCGTGGGCACAGCACTTTATGCTATAAGACCACGCAGGAAGCTGGGGGCCGTCTGTGCACCCCTGCCTGGCAGCTCTCACTGACCACGGTGTTTAGGGAGACAGAGAAACGTCTGTCCTTGCTCATCCAACAGCTCACGCCTGCAGTAGCCAGGCCGTCAAGGGGGTGGTCGGTGTGGTCAGTGGCCCTGGAAAAGCTCCTGCAGGAAGCCCACAGGAAGCCATCCCCATCACCCTGTGTTCCTGAGGACCTTCACCGTGGGAATTATTTTCTGGGCTTTCATTCTCTTCAATTTGCAGATAGGCTCCCAGAGGGGTCTCTCACGGGTCGCAAAATCCATGCATCCAGAGGACGAGCATCGTTGGTGCACGCGTCCCGGCAGGGCAGGCTCCTGTCCTCTCCCTGCAGAAGGAGGCAGCACACACTGGCGGCAGCAGGGGGGCCTCGGGAAAAAGCACCTGCCATGGGACAACTGCTCTGAGCCCAACAGATGATCCCTGTCTTTCCTGGGGAGAAGGATGGGTCCTTTCGGTAAAAGGGCATGGAAGCTTTTGTTCTTGTGGCCCCACCAAGGGCCGCGTTAAATCTGAGCCCTCCCGGACTTGAGCCCCGGGCTCTGCGTGCCCCCAGTGTCTGCCCACGGGTGGCTGTGGCCCAGCTCTGGACCTCAGGACACCATCCAGCATCTGCAAGGAAGCAAGTTTTCATCGACAGGAATTCTAATTCCCCGGGGAGGAAATGTGCCTCTCAGCTCTTCCTGAGGCTGGAGCACACTCTCGGTCTGCACTCGGGGCTTCTCTTAGGCTCCCGGGATCAGGTCTTCCTTGAAACCATGACGGTAGGCGTCAGGAACTTAGATCTTTATTCCCATCTGTTCGCCGAGTTCCTTGCTGGAACGCAAGCTCCCGAGGGCTCAGGGTCGTCAGCCAGCACAGGACCCCCGCGCGGGCAGTCCTGCTGCACGCTTGTTGGATGTCACGGCCCTGGCCGGCTCCCCTCGGCTGGGGTCAGCTGTGTCGCCCGGGGCCTAGCGCACCATCTGCACGCACACCGCGGGGGCCGGGCGCATATGCACTGCACTGACCTCGTCTTCAAAGCTGCAGCCGGAGAACCAGCGCCTTCCGTATAGTATCTGCTCCCTCTTTTGTGAAACACTTTCAACGGGTATATGCCTTTCCCAGCACCGCTGGGACAAAGAACCACAGACAGGGTGGTTTAAACAACAGCAATGTGTGGTCTGGGTCCCGGAGGCTGGAAGTCCACGGCCCAGGTGTGGCCAGGGTGTGAGGAGCCTGTGTTCTGGCCTCTCTCCTCAGCCCGCAGACACCGTCTTCTCCCCAAGGCTCCCTCTGTGCACTTCTGTCTCTGTACCCACATCTCCCCTTTTTATGGGGACACCTGTGGTATTGGATTTGGGACCCACCCTACTTCAGTACGACCTCTTCTTAACTAATGACATTTGCAGGGACCCAATTTCCAAATAAGGTCACCTTCTGAGGTGCTGGGCGCCATCCTCCAGCATGTGAATTTGGGGGCACACGACTCAGCCCATGACAATGGGGTAAGTGGAGCTTATGTGGGCCCTCGCTCCAGGTATCCCAGAGGGAGCGGTTTGGGGCCTCGAGTGCCGATAAGCGAGGAAGCTCTAGTCCACCTACAGGTCAGTCTGGAAACTGACATCGGGCTCGCCCCAGGCCTCACATGTGGGGCGAGCCCCATGCATGCCGTGCGCAGTTGGACAAAAACAGAACAAAAGCAGAATGTGCAAACACACAGGCCAGGCCTCCCGCACACGGATCCCAGGTCCCCACCGGCCCAAGGATCGCCCTTCTCGGAGTTGGCCTTGTTCTGGCCGATGCAGACAAGCCAGCCTCTAGCCAGGCTTTTCACGACCTGGAGTATCCCAGTGAACCTGCAACAGGATTGTCTTCAGTCAGAAGGAGCCTGCCTTCCCGGGCTGCAAGCTTGATTTTATCACAAGGGAATAGTTGTTGCTTAGCTAAAATAGAAGCTCATCCAACCCAGGATGCCTTTCCCTCCTTGGCGAGGTCAGCTGGTCAGTGGGCAGCCAGCAGGTGGGGCCAGGCCACCGCAAGGCCTGGAGAAATCCTGAGGCGAATTCTGCCAGACAGCAGTCAGACCGCGGGAAGAAAGTGTCCTTGTCATTGTCATCTCCACTGTCCCTTCAGCTCTGTCCCACCATCACTGATCTGAGAGTTTGCCAAGGAGCACGTAGGGATGCTCTGTTACTTCCCATAAAAGCCCACGGCCCTCTTTGGGACCCTTTCTGGAGACCTAGGTGTTACTGAGAAGCGAGCAAAGATGGCTTGTAATGACCGTTCTCCCATCCTTGTGGAATCACAGCCCGGGGTGGGAGCTGTTCGAAGGCAGGCGTGGAGTTCAGCAGGGCAGGAACGACGCACAAGGATCACTCTGCCCTCCAGGAGAATTCAAGACAAAACCCCACGGGAGCTTGCTTTGTGGAAGGAAAGCAAGGGCCACCCTCCCCTGTGCGGCCGAAGTAGCTCATTCTGGTGAGACTGTCTTTGCGTTTTCTGTGTTGTTGCAAATCCTTGCGGGCATTTCACTGATGCAGCTAATTGCTCTGCTGTCCACAGAACTGACCGTGACCTTGATTCAGGGCCGTCGGAATTGAAGTGGGGCAGGATGGCCGCTGTGGATATACGCCTCTTATTTCTCCGAATAAGCATCTTCAAAGCACAGCGACCTTGAGCTGGAGCTGCGGGTCCCGAGTGCTCTGGAATCCCCGGGCTGGGCCGCGCCGCCCACAGAAAAGGCCCAGGGTGCGCAGGACTGGTTGAGCAGGTTGTGCTTTGCAAAGCGATTTGAAGGACGTGGCAACTAATCTGCTGTTCCGTTTGATAGAAATTCAAATTTCGTCCTCGACGCCTGTCACGTTCCTTCAAAGCAAACGGGGCCTGGTGTGTCTGACAACCTGCTCGCTGCATGAGGAGGGCCCCGCAAGTGTGTGCGGGACGGGAAAGCGCGTGTGCGTGCTCCGTGCGGACGGTGCTCAGGGTCCTGCTCGGCAGACCTGTGTTGGTCATGTTCTTCGTCCCATGCACCGTGCTGTGTTTGGGGTAGAGCGTGAACACGGTGGAGGTCACCCCCTCTGCTGAATTTACAGTCAGGTGGTTCGGAGGGCTCGCCGAACTCCCGCGGCCCTTGGGTGCCGTACATGCGCAGAGGCCGCGCTGATAATCAGAAGCAGGACCTCCTGAGCGAGCTTAGCACACCAGCCTTTGGCCATCGGTCTTCGCCTTCCCGGAGTGGGTGTGAGCCCCCTTGCATGCAGGGACCCCGACGCCAGAGCTGCCTTCCTGGTTGGAGGAGTCTGTCGACACAAATGCGTGGCCAAGTGGGAGGCGGCGGCACTGTTAGAGAGAGCGCGGCGTGCGGGATGTGGTTGCTGTCTGAGCACGAATGGAGGCGTCCGTGGTGGGGAGTTCCGTAAGGGAAGGGCCGGGGGCGCAGCTGGGGCACTGCCTTGCCGAGCACCAACCTCGTCCTGAGAAGGTGTCGTCTGTCCACACCCACGAATTGGTGGGGAAGGAGTGAGGTTAGGGCATGGGAATCAAAGCCCCTGTGTCCTCTCCGTGGGTCCCCTCCCCACGCCACCCCTTCCCGGTGTCTCGGTGAACCCGCAAAGAGCCCGGCGGGCTCATGTGTGCAGCCGTCTGGTCTACCCCGAGAGGGCGCAGGTGTCCCCTCCGGACTGTACATAGTGCTCTTCTGAGGCACCGGTGGGGACTTTCTTCACTCGCAACAGGCAGGGTTCGGGTTGGCCGCCCTCCCCCGATCTTGTCCTTTTTGTTTTAATTTTAAGCGCACTGCATCGGCTCTGGGCCTAAACAGTATTTACTCAGAGCTCTTTACCTTGTATTTTTCATTTGGAAATATTAATTGTGACCTTTCAGAACTCCCAATTAAGCTTTTCCAATAAAAGGAAAAGGTTGAATGGCAGGAGCAAGGTGGGGCGGGGCAGATGTGTGCAGTGGGGACAGAAGGACAGAGTACCTGCCTCTGCGAGTGGCCACGCAGGCAGCCACGCCTGGGAGCTCTGGGAAGCCAGGTCTCCAGCACAAGCGGGGAGAAAAGATACCCCTTGGGTGGCAAGGCTGAAGTCCAGGGCCCGTCCTCCAGGCCTCTTGCAAAACCAAGCTGTGAGCCCTCTTAGCTCAGCCCATTGGAGGCAAGAGAATGAACCAGCTGCAATCAGGAGTCAGTGGCTGAAGTTAATTTCCATGAGGTCAGAGGCATTTTAAGTGTGTCCTGGAGCCTCTGCTTCTCCCTGTGTGGCCACTTTGCTGGCCGGTCTCAACAGGTGCCAGGAGGAGGGATATTAACCCTACAGCGTCCCCATCTTCTTTCCAACGGGCGTCTCCACGGGGGCACGGTCCCTCACTCCGGGCGGGGCTTGCAATGAAGGGACCCCGTGTCTGCCAGCAGAATGGGACGCCTGTCTGCTTTGCTTCCAGAGCAGGGCCAACTTTCCTGGATGCCTGGCTCGTGCATCCTCGCAAGAGGACCGCAGCCTGCTCTCAGGCACGGCCACTGAACACTGGGCCGGGGCCTGCGGCGTCCAGCAGCCTCGGGCTCAGGGCACGTGAGGTCAGGCCGTAGGGAGCGGTGGGCGTGGCCTCGAGGGGAGGGAGCGCGGCCCTCTAGGCGGGGTGATCACGTCTCACGCCAGCTGATGGCTGCCGTAAAGAGGACTGCATGTCACCAGATCCTTTGAATTTTCCTGACAAGCTGAAAATCTGGGTTTTTGTAAATGTGGAATTTGCCAATATCTAATATGTGCAGCCTAGACTGGGGCTTCTGAGTCTCAGCACGTTGCCTCCGTGGGCCAGTCCATTGTTTGAGGCTTTGAAGGACGATTAGCAGCGTCCCTGGCTTCGGCCCCCCAAATGCCAGTGAGTAGCTCTTCTCCCACCTTATGACACCTGAGACATCCCAGACGCTGCCAAATGTCCCCGGGGGGCCAAAGTCATCCCCGGGTGGGAATGTGGATCTAGACTGGGAGCCTTCATGGTTGAATTCTGCGACAGACGGACCCAGAAGACCCGTAGATGAGTGAATAGCTAAGCCCAGACCACACGGGCATGGGGGGCTCACAGGCCCCCTTACACACCTGGGGCCCCTGCGCTCAGCCCCGTTGCCTTGGCTACACCTGAGCCACCTTCAGGTCCCTCCCCTCCTCGGTGCCACGTGGGCCCCCGGCCCAAAGGCGGCCAGCTCCCCTCAACCACACTTGCTGGCCGGCTCTGAGAAGTGGCTTCATGGGGAAAAGTTCTCTCCCATCTTTGTGGAGGCGCCCATGCCTGAGCTCACAGCACATCCTCTAGTGGGGGTCTTGTTACGAATTATCTGAAAGGAGCAGAATGTCATTCAGCCCCTGCCCCGGGGAGGCCAGCAGGGGACACGGTGGGTAACGGCCAGTTCGTGGGACCGGGCTCACCCCCCCACCCCATGGTGTGAACGTTCAGCTCTTAAGCTCCGGCTTTCGCATTTGGGTTTACATGCCCCCCTGGGGCTGCCCCCACGGGGTGGCAGGGGCTGTGGCGCTCGGAGGACATCCCCCGACACCATCCCTACCAGTCTTGGTGCCCATGGACCATGGCCATTCATAGAAGCAACAGCCGAGTCTTTCCTTGCCGCTTTGGGGGAACCTTCCATCGGGAGATACCCTCGTGGGGCTTGCTCCGAGCCCCACAGGCCTGGACGGGGCCGTGAATAGCAGGAGGACGATAGTGCTGTCCACCCCAACCAGGCTTATAAGCCGGCATCTGCTCTTGTCTGACAGCAGACACTTCAGTGAAGTTCTAAATGAGGCAGAAGCCTGCAGAATGGCCCGAAGGCTCCATTTGCAAAGGGTTTGCTGGGTTCTTCTGCACACATAAGTGTCAACAATGAAAAATCGCATCACTAACGGCCAAATCAAATACCCCCATTGTGTCAAGTTTCCCCAGATGTGATATGCAGAGCTCAGAGCTCCTTGTAAACTCATGTCGCTTCCTCCCCTTAAAGGCGCCTGGTACCCCGCCCCCACGCTGGCTTGGTCGCTGAGCTTTGAGACGCCCTCTCCCCCTCGGGCAGATAGCACGTGCCCCACACCGACTCACACCTGGGGGTGATGGGGAGGGAGGGAGGGAGGCCCACCTTCACTGGCCCCCAGTTCCTTATGGGCACCCGGGCCCCTATCTCAGGGAGCTGAGCCGACTGCCTTGGGACTCCGAGGGCCCGAGGGGCTCCACACGACCCAGGGGTCCATGAAAGGCCCAAAGACCCTGCCCTGCTGCCCGGGCACCACGCCAGAAACCCCAACAGCAGGCAAAAAGTGTAGAGATCCACTTCTCTCAACAGTAACATATGTGGACACCGTTTTCATAGACACGACCAAGGGGAAGTTTTCTCAGGAGCAAAGTGCAGCGACAAGCAGACTCCAAGGGAGGAAGGACAGACAGAAGGACAGGCCCAGCCTGAAGGGGGGTTTCCGAAGACGAAGACGTGGTTGTTGAATCTGCCAAACAGATCATCCCACCCAAACTGCCCTGCACCCTGACATTTAGAAAACGCGTGGCCGGCTTCTCCTCCTACCAGGCTTGCCGTTCGGCATGAGCAGTGAACTTCAGCAAACAGGCTTCCGGCAGGATATTAGTGGTGAGGCTCAGCCCCAGAGAGAAATCTCAGCCCTCGGCCTCAGACTTCCCCTGAGCCCCACGATGGTGGTCAAGGGATCCTGGGCCTTTGACGGAGAGATTGGACATCTTAGCCCAGACAGCGGGCGGCACACGGCTCTCTCGGCCTGTGCCCGGGCACGGCCCTGCGGGTGCTGGCTGCCTATGCAGTGCTGGACCGCTCCGGGCACCGCATAGAAGGACATTAAAGCAAATCAGAAAAGGACAGATGGGTGTCCTCACCCGCTGTCACCCACAGCAGCCTCTGCTGGTGGGTAGTGAAGAGAGAACACTGTGAAAGGGGGAACACGAGGCAAGGGTCAGTGACATCCTCTGGGGTTCTCGAAGCTCGGCGCTGGGAGGGGTCAGGACCCCCCAAGCAGACAGAGAGGGATGGAGGTCCAGCGGCAGGGTGTGCTGGGCTGGGGCCTTTGCACAAGGCGTCCTCCTGGAAGGGCCGTGGGGAGCGCTCCTGGCGCACTCCTCACTGTGGCTCAGAGAACCCAGCAGCCCCGCGGTCCAGGCAGCAATCCCCAGGTCCAGGCAGAGAGTCAGCATTCCCTGGGAAGTGTCTGCCCGTGGAGAGAAAGCCAGGCTGTGTGTGCTTCCTCCCGAGGAGGCAGCAACGGAACCCAGAAATAACAGCCCCCATTCCTCGTCAGCCTTCTGCACACCCACGCCCACCAGCAGCCTTGCCTTGCTCCGACAGCAACATCAGCCCAGGTGGCTCACTCCAGGCGCCGGGCGGCCCCGGAGTGGGGGAGGGGGTCGCAGACCCGGGCCGAGCCTGCACCCTGGGTGTCCAGCTCTGCGGCCGCAGACAGTGGACATGGTCTAGTGTGTTTATCCTACACCCGCGGGCACTCAGCCAGGCCCTGGGAAAGGGCCGCCGGACATCACCTGCTTCTGCTTTGACCCAGCTGGTCAGGCCCCCCGGACCCCCAGAAGCCCCCAGGCTGGCCTCGGGGACCCAGGGCCTTCCCTGGACCCCCGTGGCCCCCAGCCAGCCCTCCTCCCGCCTCCCTGACTCTTGCCAAGAATGGGAAGAACTTCTCCCTCTCTGGCAGCTCCCTTGGAAAAGCTGAGGCCTTCCCTCCTGCCGCTCTGTCTGTGGGTACACCAGAGGGCCTGGGAGAATGGGCAGTCACTGCCCGGGGCCCTCTCGGCTCCTGAGAGCTGGAGGAATTGCAGGGCATGGGGTGGGGCAGGGGCTGGATCCCTCTTGGGTGATGGGTGTGGCTGGGTCAGCAGCTCTTGTGGGTCAGGCGCCGCCAGGCTCCCGGGACACGGGTCTGAGCTGTCTTCAGCGGAACCCACCTCCAGACCCAAGCCCCGACGGCCCCCAGCCTCCGTCCCATGCGCACTGCTCCCCTCCACTGCCCTGAGCCCCCTGCACACTGTTCTCCTCCCCCAACTTCTCTTCTCTTTTCCAAAACTTCAGTTCAGCCAGCCACCCCGAGGAAATCACAGTGATAAGTCAGCGGCGCCCAGCGCACTCCTCCATCGCTCACTGATTCCACCCGTGTCTAAAGGGGTGCTCCTGATGGCTGTGCACTCCTCAGGAGCAGGTGAGCAGGTGTGGTCCCTGCCCTAGTCCTTGTCTACAGGAGAGTCAGAAGTTAAACTTGGAATTCTGAGTCCCCAGAAAGCTGGAAAGAAGGCAAACCAGTGAAAATGAGATGTGTATAATAGGAAGTCCTAACTTCGTCAGGAACACTGCGCTTGTGCATCGTAGGGATGCATCACAATGATGAGTTCATTCATCAGGAAAACTAATTCTCACTAAGACGTTAGTGGTGGATAGAGGGGATATATTACTCCCCCAGGAGAAGTTGTGTTCTTCTCCTGGGGGAATTACGCCTAAAATGATATCACTTTAAGTCAAAGGGTCTGCCCACCACCGTAAGCTTCCAGATAATTCAGTTTGGCAGTGGCTACGCTTGTGTCCAAACACTGGGAACATGGGGACATGGGTGAGCGCCCAGTGGCCTGCCTGCAGCATGGTGGGAGTCCAGAATGGGGCCAGGCTCCAGGAGACCCTAATGTCGGGCCAGGGGTTGGCCTCAATGGTGGGGTCCTGGGAGGTGGGGAGGCCAGGGACAGGGATGAGCCTGCCTGGCGTGGATGGACTTCTCCACCTGGCTTGTCCTTGAGGACACTCCCCTTCTTCCTCTGAGGGGCAGAGTGACTAGATCCATCCCCAGGGCCCCTGCCAGCTCTCGAGGTGGAAGGTGCTTCCACAGGGCTGTGGCTCTGGGACAGTCGGGGATGATGTTGGGGGCTCTTTGCTCTCCCAGACTTTACCAGCAGGTGCTGCCTTTCTTGGACGAGACCCCTGACCTTGTCAAACCACCTCATCACGCTGCTCTGTGGAAGCTCCCCATCTCCTGCATGCCAGCCCCACAGCACAGCCCGTAGAGATGGTGAGACCAGAGGCAGGAGGCGTGCAGTCAGGGTAGAGAAGGAGAGGTCCTGGAGGGGAGTATTTGCATCATCTCAGAGGGGAATGGAAGCTTCATTCCCAGGTAGGCGGAGGGGTGGGCTCCTGCCCTCTCTCACTCAGAGCCCAGACCCCTTTGAGGCCAGCAGTTCCCCCTTCTCATGGCACGTACCCCTGTGGTAGTGCTGTGCGGCCATAACCAAAGTAACACATCACCCCCAAATTTGGTGGTTGCCAACACAGTTAACACTGATCACCGCACGGTTCCATGGCTCATGAGAGCAGCCTGGTTGGGTGGTTCTGGCTCAGGGTCCCTCGTGTGGTTGCAGCCAAGCTGGTCCCCAAGGGTTTGGCAGGGCTCAGGGATCCACTTCTAACATGGCTGGCCATTGGCATGAGGCCTCGGTTTCCTGCCAGGTGGACTCTCTACAGGGCTGCTTGCGTGTCCCCACAACATGGCAGCCATTCCCCAGACCGAGCCCAGGAAAGAGAGCAAAGTGGAAATCCCAGCATGCCCATGGCATTTCTGCCATATCTCTAATGGCTATAAGAGCAGCCCTATTCAGTGTGGGAGGAGAGTCCACAAGGACTGGCCACTATCCTGGGGTCAGCTGCCACGGTGGGTCAGTGGAGTAAGGAGAGAGCAACCAAGGATGTGTCTGCCAGTGTGGTCCTGGGGACCACTCAGGTAGGACATTCTCTTTTGCTCTCATGCCTCCTCTGGGGGTCCCATCCATGCCCCTTAGCGCCCCCACACCAACACCTCGGCCCCCACGTCAGGAGGCCTTGTGCACGCCCTGAGCTCAGCTCAGGGACATGTTCGCTATGTTTACTCCCACTGTGGTGGCCCCTGACATTACGCAAGTGGATGCCCAGGCAGGGTTCTGGCCCAGAAGCCGGCTTTGTGCAGGGCCCAGGCTCCGGATGAGGGGGACCTGGGGACCCTCCCCAGCTGACAGTGGAGTTTGCAATGGATGCTGCCCAGGGGAGCCTGTCCTCTCCATCTGGCTCACTGTAGCTTTCTAGCAAGTCTGAAGTCAGGTGGTGTCAGTCCTCCAACTTGGTTCTTCATTACCATGGGGGCCACGCTGGCTCCTTTGCCTCCTCTCCACGTAAACTTTAGAATCAGGTTGTGTGTATCCATAGAATAGTTTCCTGGGGTTTTTACTGGGACTGCAATGAATCTATAGATCAAGTTGGGAAGAGCTGACATCTTGACAGTATCAAGTCCTCCTATCCATGAACATGGACTATCCCTCCATTTATTCCATTCCTCTATGATTTAATTCTTCAGAATTTTGAAGTTTTCCTCATACAGATTTTATATACATTTTGTTAGATTTATACTTAAGTGTATCATTTGGGGAGGTGGTAAAGTGAATGGTTTTGTTCTTGATTTCAAATTCCACTTGTCCCTTGCTGGTGTATAGGAAAGCAAGTTCTTGTGTATTAAGCTTGTATCCTGTAACTTTGCTCTAATCACTTGTCCCAGTTTTGCAAAAATGGTCTTATTTCTTCCTTCCCAAGCAGCGTATCTTTTGCTTCATTTTCTTGCCTTATTGCATTAGCAAGGACTTGATGTCTGTCGTTGAAAAGCAGTGGTGTGAGGGGACATCCCTGCCTTGTTCCTGATCTTAGTTAGAAAGTTTTGAGTTTCTCACCATGAAGTGTGATGTTAGCTGTAGGGTTTCTGTGGATAGTCTTAATCGTGTTGAGAATAAAACCCCTATTCCCAGTTTACTGAGTTTTTATCATGAACTTGTGTCAGATTTTGTCAAATGCTTTTTCTGCATCTGTTGATGTGACCCTATGATTTTCCTTTTTCAGTCTGTCAATGCAATGGGTTATGGTCGTTGATTTTCAGATGTTGAACCAGCCATGCACACCTGGGATAAACCCACTTAGTAATCGTGGCATACATTTTTTTATACATTGTTGGATTTTATTTGCTAATATTTTGTTGAAGATTTTTGCATCAGTGTTCAGGAGTGCTGATTTTTACCCCAAACTAGACATGCCAAACACCCAGCTGACCCAGATGTCCCCTCCCTACTCCCAGTTGACCCAGATGTCCCCTCCCCACTCCCAGCTGGCCCAGATGTCCCCTCCCCACTCCCAGCTGACCCAGATGTCCCCTCCCCACTCCCAGCTGTCCCAGATGTCCCCTCCCAACTCCCAGTCCTCTGGAAGCTCAGTCCACTGGCCTCCTCAGCAGGTTAGAATGCTACTGCCCTGTTTCCTGCGCTTCTGCCTGGGCTGAAGCCACCACCATGGTGAAGGCAGTGCCCAGAACCCTGCTGCAGTCAGGGGGCCTATCTCTCCCTTCCTGACACTCTGGGTACTCACAGCCTCCCAGCTCCTTGGCTGGGTACCCTCGTCCCAGCTCCCATTCCGGCCTTGCACAGCCTTTGTAGACCCTCCTCTGCCTGGAGCTACTGCCCTGGGTGTTTGCAGCCCACCCCTTCCCATCCTTAGGGTCTCGTTGAAATGTTGCCTCCTTCAGAAAGCCCCCCAGGGTCTCCTGGCCAAGGGCCCCTTGTTCTTGTACCCGGCTGCGTGGCTCTGTTTTCCTGGCCCTCACGTGGGGCATGCCGCCTTTGCTGTGGGCACTCCTCAGAGTGGGATCACAGTTGGACCCCAGACCCGACTGCTTGTTACAGATCCGGGCCAGATACCCACAGAAATCGAGGGTGAGTGTTTGGAAACTTGCAGCAACGTCTTGCCTGCAGTCTTTTCCTGGTAACTCATTTTTGTTGTAGTTTACAAAAGCATCAGTGCGTGATGGAGATTTGATTAAAAAGCAAACTGCTGGTCTTTCCGCAGATGGACTAGACAGCTCGGGTGGGTCCCTTGCTCAGGGCCTGCCCTCTCCCTGAATGCAGGCTCCACACACGGGGCAGGCCTGGGCCAGCACCACTCCCAGGACTGCACCTGCCTGGTATTCGGTGCATGGAGAGCGTGTGGAGCTAAAAGAGAACCCCAGGACCCCGGTCCCCACTCCTGCCACCCCTGCACCAGACCAAGGGCCGGCTGCCCAAGCCATGAGCCCAGAGAGCACCTGCCCCTGAGGGTGTGAGTACCTGTGTGACACCTGCCAGCCCAGCAGGGCCTCTTCCAGAAGGTGGTGGGGCTGCTCTGTCTTTCTTGGGTAAACGAGAGCAAAAGAGCACCACCAACGGAGACGTCCTTGGTAGCACTCCTCCCTGGACACGCCAGGCAGCTCTCCATCTCCCCAGAGCCAGAAATAGCGGATGCAGCCGGCAGGGACGGCGCTTTTTCTTTTCCCTCCCTTCACAGATGGCACAAGCTAATCATTCTCATTTGTGTAGCACCTTACACCTCTGTAGATTTTTTTCAAAATGTTGGAAAACAGATGATCACGTCTGTTTTTGTAGCCATGTGAGAGATTTTCATTAACAGGATCGGGCGGGACCATCTGTGTATTTAGTGGAAAGTTTACCACCAGCAGCGAGTTTAGAACTTTGAGACGGTAGCCGAGGGGGTGGGTTTCACCTGTCTGCAGGCTGCCTGGGAGGGCTGGGGGGCGCAGAGTCCAGAAGGCAGGGCTGGCTGGGCCTCCGGCAACCCTCAGAGCTGCTCGGCCAGCTCCCCTCCCCTCTGTGGTTCCCCCCAGCCCAGACTAAAATGATAACCAAACCAGAGAGCTTTCCAGAAAAATCGGTGGCCAGAAATCTCTACTACCAGCTGGCTGTGCATCTTCAGACAAGTCAGCTCACCTCTCTGAGCCCCAGCATTCTGGAGAAGTCGCAGCTGGTGGGCTCTCAGGGCACCTGGTCCTAAGAGGGCATTTAGCCACAGTGGAAGGTTCTGGAGGATGAACCGAAGCACAGTAAGTCTGCAGCCAGGACAGGCCCTCCGTCTTCATGCTGCTTCTGAGTCATCTCTCCTGTGGCAGAACACCCCTCCTGGCAAGCTTCAAGTGTGTATTTATGCAATTTGTAATTAAAGCAATGCAAATCGATGAGCGGGGATGTTGCCAAGTGAGCCGCATAGCCCCCGCCTCTGGGGCTCTCGGGCTGCTAAGGTGGCAGCCTGAGGAGGGGGTGCTGGGCCCTGGTGAGGCCAGGCAGGGGCCCGTGCGGAGCCAGGGTGGGCAAGAGCCTCGTGCACCCGACAGACGTGCACGCAGCGCTGCCGACGAGGGGAGCTACGGTGGTGCACGCTCGTTCACTCACTCAACAAACGCTCGCCGTGTGCCACCTACGTGCTCGGCTCTGTTCTGGGGCACTGGGACGGGAGGCCCACCCTCCGGGAGCAAGCCTGCCAGGGATGGTGCCTCCTGGGACTGCTGTAAGGAAGAACCACACACTTAGCGGCTTTGAAGAACGCAAATGTATTACCTTACGGTTCTGAGGTCAGAGGTCCGAAATGAGGCTAAAGCAGGGGCGGTGGGGGCGGAGGCCAGGATGGCAGCCGAGGAAGTGTGTGCGACGTCTGGCCTCCACCCCGACTCCTCATCCCCTTCTCCCCGTTCCACCCCTCCTCACCTAAAGCCTCACATGTCAGAACCTGCTTGTGCAGAAAACAATCCTGCTGGCATATGGCTGGCCCTGCTGGAGTGTCCACTCCCAGGGACGGCCCATAAGCACATGGCAGGGTCTGAGCGGGGGAGGGCAGCAAGGGGGGGGAGAGGAGACCGCAGATGAAGGAGGTGGCCCCGGTCACAGTGGTGCTCCCCGTGTCCGGCCCGTGCTGGGCGCCTGTCCCCAGGCCTCCAACAGAGTGAGCCTCTTGGCAGTGGCCAGAGTTCCTTCTTGAATGGGTAGGAAGTCATATTTTTTTAATGTTAATGAACTAATGGAAACAAATAGCCGAACCGCCCCTGACTCACCAGGGACGCCCTGGGACTTGAGACTGGGCAACTAAGGCCAAGAGAGGCTCTAGAAACTTCCGTGCAGCCAGGGTCGGTTGAACAGAGTTGTTTTCCTCAGAGCCAGCCCTGGACCCCTTTTCTCACTCTGACATTTCAGAAGAGCCCAATCTTTACGTTATCTGGGCAAATGCACAAAATATGCACACACACACACACACACAAGATGTTTTTGAATGTGCTCAGCACAGGCCTGCATCCCTTGCCCCTGGACATTTGCAGGGTTTGCTGATCTGGGGCCATTGACATACCACAGAGAAGGAAGGTGCGTCCGGCCTTGAGCAGAGGGTTGGTGAAGAATCACTAGGTCCTGCTGCCCTCTCTGAGGACACAAGGGAGAAGGGCTGATGCTGCCAGGCTCCTGGGGAGGCACCAACCTGCACCTTCCCCAAATCCTACGTGTGTCCCCCATCCCTGAGGTCAAGCCACATTCTTGTCCTTGTTCTTTCCTACAAGGCGGGGGCCACAGAAACAGGGCCCCTTGGGGTGCTGGAGGACACGACTCGGGTCACACCAGGTGTAGCAAGAGGAGCATCTCCATCCCCCCACCAGACCCCGTGCTGGGAGTGGTGCCCGGGCTGCCTAACCCCAGATCCTGGTCCGTGGTGTGGGATGGCCCACCCCAGCCACTCACAGCAGAAGCGCCACCACGCTGCCTGCCCTGGGCACAGCCAGATGCCCGAGGACCCTAGCAGAACATTCGCATCTGTGCAAAGAGTGGAGGTGCCAAGCACCGTGCCCTCAGCTGCCCGGGTCACTGGCCGGTCCTGGTGAAGCCCGTCGGCCCGCGTGCCCCCTCCCACTGCCCCTGCACGGCGACATGCGTTCTGGCCTCGGAGGACGTTCCCCGGGAATGCTGGGGCTTCTAGCAGCAGCTCACTCTCAGACTTCGTGATTCACCGTGTTACGTCGAAGACGGGCTCTGTCTCCTGGCTTTGACGCCGCCATTCCCAGGGCACTGGTTAGCCGGGGAAGTGACAGCCACCCGAACCACAGCGACACGTTGCTCTCAGCAGCCAGCAGCCACGAGGGTCTCTAAGTCCGAGGAACCTGGTGTGGAGAGCCCCCCTGCCGCCAGTGAAGCGGGTGACCAAACTGTATCCAACTTCTTAACGCTGCCTGCCGCCAAATGGCTTTGCATCTGAAAGCAATATATCATGGTGAGCTTCAGTGGGCTCTAATCAGAGATTTTTTTTTTTTTAAGTCTTGGCAGTTTTTGCTCATTACGAACACAGGGAAAGACGCACCCGCCGTGTAGAGCCTGGACGTACAAGAACGCTCCAAGCCGGGGAGCCTGGCTGCAGGGTCTTCCAAGGTACACGTCAGCCGCAGAGGCCTGTTAGGTTTTTATTCCCTGCTCTCAAAAACACAAGCTGTTTTTCCCCCAGAAGAGCATGTAATGTGCAAAAACATTAGGGATATTGCAAAATGGTTGCGTAACATAACTGGAAATATTTCACCAAAGCATTAACCTTCCTTCGCTGCCTTCCCTCCCGACCCAAAGAGATAATTTCTCCCAGTCTTTATCCTGTTCCTCTGTGTAATTGCTGCTTTAAATCACAAAGCCTTGAGAGTTACGAATGCGGAATATGCACAGAGCTGTGTTGAGAGCTGCCCTCTCCCATCCCCCAGAAGAGATACGTGGGGCAGGTGCGAGGGAGTCGGCATTCTCATCCCCGAAGTGCGTTGTGAATATGGTGCTAATGCTGTCAGACAAGAGGGCCCGTGGCTTTCCGTGGCCGTTTTTGTTCTTTCCTTCTGAAGAATGGATAATTCCTGGGAGCTGGTGTTTCACTCATAACTGTTTTTTAAATTAAGCTACACTTTGCAACCCTGACTGTTGAGATAAAGACACGGCTGGTAGGGAAGCACCTTGCTTTTGTTAAGAGGAAGGAAGGTGATAAGACATGGCACTGTGCTCACTTGCAGACTTTAAACATCCCCGCGGCCACTTTGCATCTTGCTGTTGTGAACGTGGGTGTGTTCTTTTCTCTCCAGCCGGGGCGGTCCCTGGAGGCGGTAGGATGCTCCGGACCTGCTTCCCGCTGCCTCCAGGCGAGGCAGGCTGCTCATTCCCCATGGCCTCTGAATGCCCAGGCTTTGTGCTGGGTTTGTCCCACAGTATCTCATTTAATCACGGCAAATACCCTTTGAGGCAGAGCCTGATCTGAGAGAGCAACCATTAGCTTGGCAACTCCCTCCTGGCAGCGGGTCCAGAAATCTGACTGTGGGCCACGGACTCAGGCCGCGTGGTTTGGGGTGATTGTGCTAGGTCAGATAAGATGTTCAGAGATGTTTGCAGTCCCTCCAAGGCCACCCAGCTCACCCCGCTGGCTTCCAGGCCTTAGCTCTTGGCAGGCGGCAGACTGCCTGCTTTTGTACCTTGGTGCACATAGTAGGTGCTGATCACATAGTGGGGACTCAGCAAGACGGACTGGGGTCTCCTGCACAAACCTCTCTTCTCTCAGCAGCCTGAAGAGTCCGGTCCGAAGGCTACTTTCTCTGACAGATGTCTCTTCTTTCCAGGGAAGGTCCAGGAACCTTCCTTCACCATCTTGGAATGTGCACCTAGCGGGAGCGAGGCCCCTGGGGCACAGACCAAGTTTGGGCCAGTGAGGTTGGCCAGGTGGGCAGGCCAGCACTCTCCAGGGCAAAAGCTCGAGCGGGCTTGGATGATACTGGGGTTCTCCCCCTGCCTCCAGCCTCCTCAGTTCTCATGTCTAAATCATCTGAAAAAAAAAAAAAAATCATTCCTGCTTCATTGACCTTTCTGCAAATTTTAATTTACACTCAGGAGTAAAATGTCATATAATTTTTATGCATCTGGCTGAGCTTCTTCATCGCTATATTAAAAAACAATTCTTTATCAAGATTTCGTGTCGAACTTGTACAAGGGATAACTACCTTGGGATAAACACTTCATTTGCATGATGCTCCCCACAGGGCTCCCTTTGGGGGCAGGGTCTTCAGTTGCTGTGTTCTCTGTCAGGGGGCGTCGGCAAGGTCTGGGGATCGGGTCGAGGACCGTGTGAGGCCAGGATCCCTTGCCTCCAAAATGGCTTCATTAACTGGCTCTTTTTCCTGCCAGAGCAGAATCGCCCAAGTGTAGCTGAGATAGGCAGGAATCTGCAGAGACACAATTCTGCAGGACCCAGCCCAGCGCAAGACTCTGTCCCCCGGTGGTGGGGATTCATGGCCGAGAAACGGGGCATGTGACAGTGCGGGTCACGCTTTCGCTCAAGGATAGAAAGCAGAAACACCACAGTCTGTGCCTTTAGGGATCCAACAGCTCACGTGGGGAAAGAACAGACGGGAACAAACTCGGAGAGGCTTTGAAGGGCCACGTACAGGCATGTGTGCCCGGCTCGGGGTAAACGACGGGCGGTTTTGGAGGCAGCCGCTAAAATTGTTTCTTTAGATGCAGGACTTGCTTTGGGTGTGAATCTTTCTAAGCGCCATTGTCGTGACAACATCATAGTTCGGAGAAGTAGCAGTGTCTACACACTGTGGCGGGAACGCCAAGCACCGCTGAGGGTGACACGGGCAGCCACTGCAAACCTTGCTGTGTCCACGTTAAATATTAGTGACACGGAGTCGCTCTTCTGTCCTCAGGACACACGGCAGGGTTTCACTTCCTCACGACTTTGCTGTGAGGGCTGACCCCGGGATTTGCTGCAGAGGAAGGTCCGTCCCTCCCAGGAGGGGACAAACGGCCAATGAGGCTTCCCCGGGCAGAGCCTCCCAGTTGGCCCACAGCCATATGTCACGTGGTTTGGGAGCTGTGTGTTACTTCAGCTTAACCGAACCTCATGCTGACTGATACCCCCTGAATTACCAACCCTCCGTGTAAGTTATACAGGATGTCCCAGGCCCTCCCCTGCTCTCGCCTGAGGGACACAGAGGGACGACTGTCACAGACGTGAAACCATGCCCTTGCCCCGCCCCCGCCAGCTTGGACCCCTGTTCCTCGGACGTTCCTTTGACAATGATGTGACGCATAAAGAATGCATGCCCGGGGTGCCCGGCTGGCTCAGTCTGTAGAACATGCAACTCTTGATCTCGGGGTGGTGAGTTCCAGCCCCACATTGAGGGTAGAGATCACATTAAAGAAAAATTTAGAAAGAAAAAAAAAAGGAATGTGTGACCACTTCCTTCCGGCTCTCTAGAAACAGGATTTGGCTCAGGACCCACCCAACAGATGCACGAGGCCTTCGCTTCCCTGGGGTGGGCTTTCTGCTGCCCAAAGACCATTAAAAAGAGGAATCATGTTTTTTCTTTCCATGTTGGGGGAGAATTCACCCCTCACCACTGAGCATTTCTAGTCATGAGTCCAGGAAATGTGTCCCCAAACCCCAGTCACTCACAGAGCCCACAGTGTGGTCAGAGGCCCCTCCTGGAAGGAGCTCAGAGGGCACCATCTGAGGCCCCATTTTTTCTGAAGAACCTCTTCGTGATGCCCCCATGGCACCCCCATGGCCTTGTGGAGCCCCAGGTGGGCCCAGCACAAGGTGGACCCTGGGCCTCTAGGGCACTGTCCTCCTTGTCCCAGTGAGGTTGGACCAGCTCCTGCTCTCGTCCAGGCTCTTCCTCTATGGGGACCCCTCCTCGGGCCCCTCTTGGGGCTCTCCTAGCACCTTGCACCATGGAGCCCTCAAGAGGCTACCATTTTAAATGTATCTGCGTGCCCGTTGAACGGCGTCGGCTCCCTCCCCTGCCCCGTGAGGCTCCTGAGAGCGTGTCTGCACTTTGCCCAAGGCCAGCCCAGACCCCGTGGAAAGCAGGGGCCTTGAGGGCAGACACCAGATGCTTCCACCCTCGGTTTACGGCCCCCCCGAGGGTCTGCTCATCTCAAGGGGGGGTCCCCAGATATCTCAAAGTCAGTGTGACCCCCCAGGTCTGATGAAGAGAGACCCAGAGACGGAAGTCCAGGTCGTCAGTATGATTGAGAGGAGACGTGTGTTTGTCTTTCCCGAGTTCCTTTTTATTTACTTTAGAAAAACGGCTCCCTCTGGATTCCAGGCGGCCCAGGCGTATTTATAGCGGGAACAGGCTGGTCAAGTTCAGGGTCATGTTTACGTTCAGCCCAGCAAACCGAAGCTGGGGATGTGCTGGGTGAGTGGGGCCGCCGGCGCCAGGAGGGCGGGCCCGGAGCTCTAACGGTCCCGACGCTGTGCCCTGTCCAGCCGTCCCCCGCGCCCACAGAGAACGTCCCCATGCCAGCGTGACAAGTGTGTGCACCCTCGCTCGGGGGCACTGGTGGTTGGCCAGGGGCTGGGGGGCACCACCGTTGTAGCCACAGAGCTCAGACCCTCACGTCCTGCCCAGACTCCGGTCAGTGCTCCCACGAGAACCCCGAAGGCTTCAGAGTTTGTGAGCTCAGAGCCATGGGGAGAAGTCCTCAGGCTTCCAGGTCCCGGGGTGCCCACGCTCTCCTGCGAAATCCGGAGGCGCTTGCCCACCTGCACCCCACAGTCGGCCCCGACGCGGACATCCGGCGTCCCTCCCAGCACAACGGCAAGTGGGCTTCTCCCACGCCGCGGGGGCTGTGTGTGGTCCACGTCGTCCACTTTGGTGGCCTGAACCTGGAGGGTTCCATGTTCAGCCTCGGGCTTCTAAATGTCCCTCCTCGTATGTCCATCTTCAGTCCAGGGCAAAGGGTACAGAGTGTTTTGATTATGTGCGTGTTTTTAACTTACACGGTTGCTGGTTCGGTGGTGTGGAGGCCCAGAAGACGTTCTCTAGCACCTTTGGGGTGCGGATGAGCTAGTGTTCCCGTCTGTACCCTCTGCCCCTGCAGACCCCTGCTCAGGAGGGGCCCTGTGTGCGCAGGCCGCCCAGGGCTGCTGGAGAGCACACGCGCGTGTGAACACACTGCTCCCAGGTGTGCATGTGTGTGCGTGTGTCCCCTGCCCCGTCCCCTTTGCTCACAGCCAGGAGTCTGCCTTCCTGACCATCCCTGCCGCCCCCACCCCCCCGCCCTGTCTGCCTTATTCTTCTCCGGAACTCTGGAAGCCCCCAAAGCTGTCCCACGGCATCCCCATTTTCTGTCCCCCCCAACTAGAATGGCAGCACCATGGTAACGGGGCGTTGGCTTTGCCCACCTTGTCTCCCCACTTTGGAGAACAGAGGCTCCCCAGGGAGGCAGCGTGGGAGGGCGAGCCAGACCAGTGAGTACGTGGAGGGCACGGCAGACGGAAGGACAAAGCAGACGGACGGACACATCCCGTGGATCTGCTCCTTCTTCTGCCGGATGCTGAACCCACATGGGGCCGTGGTGGCCACAGGCCTTCTCAGGGTCCAGGGCGGGGAGGAGGCAGGACACCAATCCCACACTCAGAGCTGGGGCTCCCTCTGGATTCCAGCCCCTCTTGGCAGGTCAGTGGGGGCACCGTCCCAAGCCTTCCCAGGGCCTCAAATACCACGACCTCCTCCGGTGTCTGGAACAGCTCCGTGGGAGCTGTGAGAAGTTGAGAATGGGTGAGTCAGCCAGAGCAGGGATGCTTCTAAAAAACAGCCCCAAACGGAGTAAAATCATAAGCAGGTCTGGAGGCCCGCGGGAATTGCGCCCCCCACCCCTGTACAGCGGATGTGGCGGGCGGGGGGAAGGGGACGTGGCCTCTGGGGACAGAGAGGGAGCCATCTCTCTACCTGGGCCTTAATTACGAACGATTTCATTAGCTCGGTCCTGACCTGAAGACGCTGATGAGAGGGAGGCTGTGGCTCTAAAAACAGCTGGTCCTGTTTCCTGGGCTGGGAAGGGCACCCCAGGCCCGGCTCCCCTGAGCCCTGGCTGTTGGCTCCAGCATCTTCCTCCAGCTCCCCTCCCGTGGGCGGCATTCGCGTGTGACAGGAGCCCGGCCCAGGCCCTGCCCAAGGGGCGTTCATGAAACAGGAGACCCGCTCGTTCCCACAGCCACCAGCACGTATGGGGCCCGGCTGCCTGATCCCAGCATCCGGGCCGGCCGTCCATCGTGGGGGGGTGAGCCGTCTGTCTTCGGGCAGAGGGGAGCAAACCGTCCAGCATCCGGGCTGGCCGTCCATCATGGGGGGGTGAGCCATCTGTCTTCGGGGGGGCGAACCGTTCATCATCGGGGGTGAGCCGTCCATCTTGGCGGGGGCGAGCCATCTGTCTTCCAGGGGAGGGAGCGAACCATCCAGCATCAGGGGCCAGCCATCCATTGCGGGGCAGGGTGGGGCAGCCATCCGTTGTCAGGGGGGCGAGCCGTCCATAGTAGGGGG
>NC_058412.1:136404447-136409108 GCF_002201575.2 Neomonachus schauinslandi
GTGGGGAGCGAGCCATCCATCACAGGGTGGGAGGGGCGAGCCGTCCATTGTCTGTCTATGAATGGACACCTGTGTGTGGTTTTCACACGTGAAGCTCATCATAGCGAAACAGTGGAAGAGAGGTAGGATAGAATATCCCGTATCCTGGGAAACCAGGTAGCCCTTCCTCCTCCTGGTTCTGTTGTTCAGGGATGACCACGGTCAGCTCTGGAACAGAGGGAAGGGGGCCTGGGGGTCAGGAAGCAGCAAAGCCAGGAGCCCCCATGCACACCAGCTCTGCCACTCGCTGGCTGGGGACTTCAGGGGGTCAGTGAAACTCTCTGTTTCTTCAGCTTGCTCTTTTAGAAAACAAAAATCACAGGGTTTGTGGGGTTCAGCAAGGGAATGTGCTCCTGGTGCCTGGGAAGACACCTGAGTGGACAAGCGGGTCAAGACTGAATGAATGAAAGGAAGAAAAAATTCACAAAATGTTCGTTCACGATGGTTCATGAAATGTTAGTTTCAGATACTCAATAAAAACATAGGCTTCTTTTCTTAATAGCCAAAAAATCACCCCTATTTCTCCAAAGAATCAGATGGACTCCCAGAACCTTGGATGAGAAGGCAGGGGTCCAGACGGGGATGCCCGCCCCCCAAGGATTCTCAAGGAACCCCGTATCCTGGACCACATTCCCAACATCTGTGACTGTTAGGATGACTCCCACATCCCCACACGTGGAGATTTGCACCAAATGGCCCTCCCTCCCTCCGTCCAGGGACCCTGGGCGGAACCCGTGCCCTGGCCTCTCGCTGGGAAGCACGTCCCTCCCCAGCCCTCCTTTCTAGCGTGGGAACGACCAGCAGTCAAGACCATGAAGGACGGCATCCTCCAGCGGCGGCCTGCGGCGTGTTTTAACGGGGCCCTGTCGCGCCCCCAGCCTGGCTGGATTGCTTCCATCAGGTCCTGCCCGAGCCCCTGCAGGTGTGGAAGGGTGGGTTTCACTGGAGATGTCACCCAATTAAGAGTCTCCACGCTCCGTTCTGATGGGGCATCTCTGGGCTTTACTAACGAGGAGCTCAGACGGCAGTTTTGACTGCCGCTCGGGAAAGAATTGTGCCATAAACAGCCCTCCTTGGATCCTGAATCTTTCCCCACCTCTCCGTGTCCGCATCTCCAACGCACCCGCGCCTTTGTTTTCTCCAACAAAGGACTGTTAATTAGTACCAGAACCTAGAGAACTCTCGCTCTGAGTGGGAGCCCGGGACCAGTCCCGGACCTGTCTCACGCCCCAGGTCCCCGGCGGGGTCCACACACGCACGCCGCTGGAGTCACCAAGACGCCGCTCCTCCCGGCGGGGCCTCCAGATTCCACGCAGCACTGTAAATATTAAGTAAGGTCGCCAAGAGTCTATCGAGGCAATAGTGGGGCTTGGGGGTGTGCCGGAGGACCGGGTCACTCAGAGGAGGGCACAGGTTTGTTGCCACCTCGGCTGATGTTTCTCGGACAGGAAGAGTGTCCTCGGAGAAATTAAGTCAGTGATGGTTCGAGCATGGCGTTCGATTGATTAGGAAGAAACCTGGAGGGAGAAGCAGGTTTTATGCTCCCTGCCATAAATGAAATGACACGAGAGAGGTTTCAATGTTTTGCTTTCAAATGGGATTTTTAACATTTTTGAGACTGTGGGTTTTCTCTGGAGAAGGCATGTCTAATGGATAGTGAATATCCATTTTTTAATAGACTTTTTTTTTTAAGGCAACTTTAGGTTTATGGGAAAAGAGAGCAGGAAGTGCAGGGAGTTCCCATACACCGCCCTCCCCTGCATGGTTCCCCCCCACCATTCACACCTTGCGTTAGTGTGGGATGTTGTTACACCCGATGAGACCGTGCTGATGGATGATTATTAACTGAAGCCCGTAGTTTGTATTAGAATCACTCCTGATGTTGCATTTTCCATGGGTTTGGACAAATGCGTAGTGACATGAACCCACCGTTACAGCATCACACAGAGTATTTTCTCTGCCCTGGGAGTCCTTCCCGCCCCCCACCCCAAGCCCCTGGCAAGCACTGGCCTCTTCTGCTGTCCCCTGAGCTGTGCCTCTTCCAGAACGCCGTAGCGTTGGGGTCCCGCAGCGTGTGGCCTGTTCAGTGGGCTTCGTCCACGTAGTGATCTGCATCTGAGTTTCCCCCGAGTCATCTCATGGCTCCTCAGTTCACTGAATACTCATGTTTGAAGCTAAGGGAAACAGAACGTGTGCATTTCTCCCAGGCACCCACCGGGTGCCGGGCGACCTTGGGGGTAGGTGCTGGAGGTCGCGGGGAGGCTCAAGCTTGCGGACTGGCGGCAGTGGCTGGAGCCACGATGAAGCAAGCAGGGCGGCAGCCTTGGGGACATAAAGGACAGCGGCCAACAAGCTGCAGGGACGGGGGCTGGAAGGGTGGCCGGCGCCGGGCAGGAGAGAGCATCCCCGTGCACAGCGTGGAGGTAAGCTAACATACGTCGGGGAGAAAAAGGCCTGGGTGGCTGAGCCGTGGACCGTGAGCAGGGGGAAAAGCCGGGTGGCCTGCGTGGCCGATGGTGGAGATGCTTGCACCACACAGGACCCCTGAGAGTGTGCACCCCGCTCTCTCCTAGGACGTTGGAGACGGTTAGGCGCTGCTGGGAGGCAGAAGCGTGTGCACACTCTGCCCAGAACAAACTTGGGTGATATTATTCATGCTCAGACATGAAGAACGCACTGAACCAATTTAAAATGAATTAGCTCAGCTGTGTGTCGCCGCCCCTGCTGGTGTGGAGGCGAGGGACAGGAGGAGAGGGGCCTGTGTCTGTGGTCTGAGGTTCGCAGAGGAGGCTCTGGTTCCTGTCAGAACCTTACAGAGCCAGCCGTGGGGCAGTTCCAGCGGGACAACATGTGTGACCCGGGTGGGGGCTGGGAACTCTAATGGCCAAAGGGCCAGGGCACCTTCAGGCCAGGGAGAAAGGGTCTTCTTTGGTTTGAAAGCACATCAATTTAAAGTTTAAAAGGCCCAGTTGAAATCCTGACGATGTTCATCTTGTGGACGTATTGTCCACGGGGCGGGCTGTCCTGGTCCTCGCGGAGGGCAGCCTCGGACCCCCAGCACTAAGACATCTGCAGCACCAGGAGCACGATCTGGCGCATGAACACCTAGCTCCCGCGTCCACATCCAGGGCGCATCCTCCTGGGTGATGTGCGCTAGCCATCTGCACGGGGGGCCTGTCTACACCCTTCCTCACTTGCACAGTGTGGGGTTGGCACGAGGCGTCCTTCTCTGGAGAGGGTCAGCAGGTTCACCCGCATGCTGCTGGAAATGACACTTTTCCAAGGTTTGTAAACATATGGCTGCTTTGGGAATGTGCACTGAGCAGAATGGCAGCAGAGGAAGATGCAACCAGCCACGAGTCCCCGCGCTCCGTCCTGGCCCCAGAGGGACCTTTGAAAGGTCCGGGCATGTCTGCGGGTGGCCCCGCTCAGGCCAACTGCTCCCTGGGCCCCAGCCTGGTGGGGCAGCCCTTTCCCGAGTCGTCAGTGCTGACTGCGCAGTTCCCACGGCCCGGCCTTCTCTGTACCCCACAAACAGGAATGCTGGTCTGCTGTGCCCATGGGCAGAGGTCCATCGGGAGACTGCGTGGAAAAAGAGGCGCGCATAGCCGCATGTCTGTGTTTAAACACACAGGCCAGAGAACAGCCTGCAAGGACACACTGGGGTCCCAGTTGCCCGAGGTTTACGGGAGGTGCCTGGGCCTTTGGAGCAGCAGACCTGAGGCCTGCGAGCCAGCCCCTCCTGAGAGCGTCCCACTCGAGCACCGCCAGCATGCCCGGCCCATGTTAATAAAACCCACCAAACCTCGGTCTGCTTTTTATTAGCACCTGGCCCCGCAAACTCTAAAGATGTCCAGGATGAAGGGGCAGACTGCTGCTCATCGCCCTGCCCCTGCCCCTGGGAAGCCCCAGGAGTGAATAAGCTCCAAGAGAGAGGGGTCAGCAGCTGAGATGAATGCTGGAAGGCTCCTCGGAGGTGGTGCACACAGTGGTGAAGGGTGTTCCAGACAAGGCTTGGTGCTTGGAGCATTCAGCCAACAGGGAGGAGATCCGCCGTCAGAGGGCAGGGCGGGGGGGGGGGGGGGGGGTGAGAGCAGCCCTGGGCATCCAGCCACTGTTCTGTCCCACTGTCCTGTCCACAGCACCCAGGGGGCAGGGCTTTAAATTGGAAGAAGTGCTGAAAGCCGTCCGAGTGGGGCCCGCGGTGGCCACTTGGCTGTCATCGCTGAGACTTTAGCTACAGCCTCGGGCTCACGCCCCTGAGGCATGGGTCCCTGCAGAGGGGCCTTACTCTGGAGAATCAGTGGGAGAAGAGTCACCCTTCGGGGCACTTGGCACAGCGTGCCCCCCCCCCAGGGCCCCTGCCCATGACCTCCTTTCCAACCTTGATCTTCACTCCAAGTTCCTGCTGCCCAGGGCTGCCCCAACGCCCTCCGGCTCCCCAACACCTGGATGGTGCCTGGACCATGGAGGTGCAGTGAGTGTAAGATGGAAGGAGGGAAGGAGGGAGGGATGGTCTGAAGGAAGGAAGAGAGGGAGGTGGGAGGAAAGAAAGAAAGAAGGAAAGAAAGGGAGGGAGGGAAGGAAGGAAGGAAGGAGGAGGGAGGGAGGGATGGGGAAGG
>NC_058412.1:136409118-136490218 GCF_002201575.2 Neomonachus schauinslandi
GGAGGGAAGGGGAAGGGGGGAAGAAGGAAGGAAGGAGGGAAGGAAGGCAGGCAGACTCTGTTGGGTGAACTTAGCCTCAGCACAGTCCCAGCTACAAGCTCACCTCTGGCTCATTTGATCTTTCTCAGTTCACCTAACAAGAAAAATACTAAAAGGGCATGTTTCATAACCACAACGCAAATTCCAGTAGGAGACACAGCCTCCGCCCCTGTAAATGTCAGGCGTGCTGCTGCCGGTGAGGAAGGGGGTCCGCGCCCCCCGCTCACCGGTCCCAGCACACCAGCACCCGCCTCACTCTTCTCACCCAGCGAGCAATTAAACGTGATGGGGGTAAAGGGTTAAACGTCGAGCCTCTCGGGGAGGGGGCTGCCGTGTTTCCTTTCATGGGCGACCATCTCCTGCATACGCTGCGGATGAGCAGGGCTGCACGCGTCTGCTGAGAGCCAGCGATGAGCCAGCAAGGCCAGGGCAGAGGAGGGGATGCGTTTTTAAGCAAGATTTTGGCTCCATCCTGGAAAAACGAAAGCAACCACATACAGTGAGCATCAAACCGTCACGATCTTCAGATTTCAGGACCAGCCAGAGCCCGGACCCTGAGCCACAGATCCCTGCACTTGGAAAAGACAGTTTTAACACATGAGATTCGCACCAGCTACAAATTTTATGAATGCATGAAATTCTAAGAAAAACGTAACAGCGTCAGGCTTGCTGCATGCTTTGCATTTGGGGCATCAATTCACGAAATAGTAAAAGTGCCCGGGGCCCGTAGGGAGAAGGATGGCGTGTTGTGGGGGGTCAGTAAGGGCTCGTGGAATTACTCAAATAAAGGGATGCATTCCAGAATGTAATTAGTTGTCTTCCAACGAGTTCGGTTCACTTCTCAATGCAGCAGGGGGCTGGGGCAGTTCATTTTCATGGTGCCTTCCCGTCCTGGCATTCTGTGGGTTTGGGACACTCCTGGGAAATGCTGGAAACTCCTGGGAGCCATGCAGGGCTCCCGCACAGACACACGCAGCTCCCTCAGATCTTAGGCAACTGTACCATAGCTTCTAGAATTCGAGCTCAGATGTGGCCACTTCATGAAGCGTCCCTGAACACCTGCATGCCCTCCCTGCCCCTCACTTAGGACCCCAGGTTTCTGCACCTTGTACGCGCCCATGGGATCATGCACCTTTCTCCGCGATGTCAGCGTGTCTGTCCCCGTCCCCCAGCGTGAGCACTCTGGTCTGTGGCGTGGGACAGGGAAGGTGAGAGACGGGCCCAGGGAGGGAGAGGGCGGGGGGCGAGGGCTGGTCCTGAGGCCTCTGGGGGGAAGGAGGTCCCTCCCCTGTCAGTCCTTCAGCCAGGAACTGGGGACTCAGGGAGCCCCAGAAACTGGTTTTTAGGGACACAGAATTCACATGCCGTAAATTTCCCCATTTCAGAGTGAACAGTTCAGTGGCATTCAGTACATTCACGATCTTAAGCAGTCACTTCTATGTGGTTCCCAAACGTCTTACCCCATTCCCGTCAGTGGCCGCTCCCGTCCTCCTCCCCCAGCCACCACCCGTCTGCCTTCTGACTGCTGGCAGCACCTCTCCCGTGGGCATGGGCAGTGGGGACAGTCACCAGGTGGCCGCATACGCAGCAGGGCATTTAGGGAGATGCCGTCAGGGCCTGCAGCCAAGCTGGATGGATGACCCGTGAGAGGCCCCGCAGGGGCGCCAGGACCAGCGTGGGTGGGTCCTAAGGTTCCTGGGGACGACCTTGTCTCCCAATGCCCTGGACACGCCCCTGCCCAGGCCCCCAGCTCGTGTGTCCCTGCTGGAGGGACCCTCGCCCACATCCCTTGACCTGTTCCTCTTCCTTCGTTCCTTCTGTTCCTTCTGTTCCTGGTCCTTGAAGTTCTGTGTCCCCAGCAGACGGGTCTGTGGGGGGTTGTGGAGCCTTCTGCTCAGGGTCCTGTGAGCCACTTTGTAGCTAGATTTTGAGGACATGCCTCTGAAGTTGCAAGGGTGGGCTCCCAACTCCGCTCACTGGGCTGTTCCTATGGCCAGAAAAGGTCGTGACCCTCTCTTAACATTGGCCCCAAAAAGTGGCGTCCTATCCACTCAGAACCCTCCCTCAGTTCCAGAGGCTGCTGAGTGCCAGGTGGCCCTTCCCCCTGCCCCCCGAGGGAGAGCTCCAGGCAGGTGGGGATTACCTGGATTACCAAGGGTGGGTGTCCAGGTCAGCAGACTCGGAGAGGCCCCTCCCTCAGCCTGTCCCTCGGAGTGTGTGGCCGGCCTCTGCCTGCTTGTTTACCTTCTGGTCACCAGCAGCAGGCCCTGCTGCAGTCACGCTAGTTCTCAGGTCCTTGAGACCCTGAAATGCCTCTGCCACAGGACCTTTGCACATGCTGTCCATGTGGCCTGCCCAAGCCTCACGGGGGCGCTCTCATCCCTCGGGTCTTAGAGGAAGCACTCCTCCCTGCCCTGCCAAGTCTGAGTCAGGCTCTCCCAGAACCTGGCTCCTTCTCCGCTGGCGTGCCTCCCTTGGGAGCCTTGCCTTTCTGATGTAACGACTTGGTTAATTTCCGCCCCACACTCCAACCCCTCCCTGGCAGTGACTGTGTTTGGCTTTTGCTGACTGTCACATCTCCATGAGCGAATCCTGTCTGTAAATGGGAGTGAGTGAGGCTCCCACCTGGGTGGGCTCTGCGTGTGCGGAGTCACCTCTACCACAGGGCAGGGCCCCCTCATGGGGGAGCAGAATCCACGTGGGTCCTGGGAGACATAGCAGACAGGGGGTCACCCTGGGGCAGGGGAGGCCACAGAAAGCCCAACCGCTTAAATAGGTCCCCTGAGTGGGTGTCAGTCAGGATGCCCGGATGGTGGAGCCTAACACATACACAGCGCGGAGGAGACTGCGGCCGTGACAGATGGCTGGGCAGGTGCGCCCCTGCCCCTTATCTGGACCAGCAGCAGCGTCCCTGCCGGAGGGCGACCAGCCTGGAATGCCGATCAGACTCTGCTTGGCTTTAGGGACCTCCTGGCGAGGGGCGGGGGAGCCAGGAGTCGGCTGCAGAAGTGAAATCCTGAAATCCTTGCATGTTGGGGTGCTCGGCCTTCCCCGGTGTCCAGCCAGGGCTGCTCCGGGCACTCATGTTTCCCTGGTGCGTCCTGAGTAGCCTTTAGAGCTGCTGAGGCAGACGCCGTGTTTGCGCTGTTTGTGGAATGAACGACCCTGTGTGACCTTGGCCGAGAGCCGTCGCTCCCCTGGGCCTATCTCCTCCTCAGGCTCTAAAGGGTGACGTGCATCTTGTCCACAGTGTCAGACAAGCAGGCATTTACCCGTCTGTCCCGCGCCGGGCAAGGCTCGTCCTGGCCACCGCAGGGACAGAGACAGATGCTCGGAGAGGCCACTGCTTGTCAAGCACAGAGCTGGGTTCAGGCCGTACCCCAGAGGGGCCTGGGCCGGCGTGGGCATGGCTGCAGTGCACGCCCACCCCACGGCACACGCGGGCCAGGACGGGGCGGTGGCATCGGCCATCACCGGTGTTTGCCGGACCAGGCGCGGCCAGGAGCTCACCTCCCCACCGGCCCGGGGCCGGTCCTCGGGCGGGCAGAGGGCACGAGTCTTGCCCACAGGCCCCGCTCCCGGCCTCCCCAGCGCCGGCTGTGCAGCCGCCAACGCCGAGGAACAGAGGCAGCGGGGCCGTGGCCATGTGTACTTAGATGATTGGATTTCATGTCTCTCAGGACTCCCGTCTCTTGTCAAGTGTGTTTAAAACTAATGGAAGTAATTAGCAAGCCGCAGAGAGCCGCATGCAGCAGAAGCGCTTTGATCCCGCGTCGTGGCCCCAGGGCACGGAGGCAGCTCCCACGCAGGCCTCCTTCGGCGGATCCCCGGGGCGGGGGGGTGCCTTCCCCCACAAAGTGACTTTCCCCCCACGGGTGGTGCTGGGGCCAGCGTCCCGGAGGGGCTGGGGCTGCTGACAGCCTCGGTGACCAGCTGCAGGTGCCGCCCACGACCTGTTTCCCCAAACGCCGGCACAAAGTTCCCTCTCGAGGACTGAGATGCGCACAGAGCCGGTCGAAGGAGAGTCGCCCTGGGGGCATCTGGGTGGCGCAGTCGGTTGAGCATCCGACTCATGGTTTCCACTCAGGTCATGATCGCAGGGTCCTGGGATCGAGCCCTGCATTGGGCTCCACCCTCAGCATGGAGTCTGCTTGGGATTCTCTTCCTCTCCCTCTGCCCCTCCACTCGTGCTCTCTTTCTTTCTCTAAAATAAATAAATAAAATCGTAAAAAAAAAAAAAAAAAAGAGAGCGTCCCCCTGCCAGCTCAGCGTGGTGTCGGGGAGCCTGCAGCACCGTGCCTCCGGCTCTTGCCACCTCCAAGAAGGTGCAGTGTCTCTGGGACTCCGTTTCCTCATCCGCAGTACGGGGACGCCACCCGCCAGCTGTGCCTAGCGGAGCGCCAGCGCCTGGGAGGCGGGCCAGCTCCCGGAGAGCCCCAGGTCGAGGCAAGATAGATGCACAACCTGAATCTAATCGGAGCAGGAGCTTTTCCGAATTTGCTGGTTTCATCTGCAACATCAAGGGAAACGTTTCTTCTAGAATCTCATGGGACTTTAATTTTTTTTCTGAAAACTAAGGAGAGATGAGATCAAAAACAAATACATGGAGGAAAGTATTGACTGAACATGTTAATATTGGGCTGCTCACCCTCACAGCCTGGGATGCTAGCGGCAGCAGCCTTGGGGGCTCTTTCCCGCAGGGACCGTCCACATTCAGCTGGACCAGAGGTGTCTTCCCGCCTCCCCGTGGTTCCTGCAGACCCCGCCATTCTCCCCAGGGCTGAGGGAGAGGGTGCCCTCGCTGTGGCGTGTGGCATTTCTGGGCCGACACCGGCCATCCCGTCATGGCCAGGGTGCCGGTGGGGGTGGGGGAGCAGGGGTGCATTGTGGGGAGGCCTCGCCTCCTTTCATGCCAGCACGGTCCTCGGCCCCGGGACACGGCGGGAAGCCAGGACAGCGGCCTTGCCCTCACATGCTTGGCAGTCCAGGTGGACACGGGCAAGGAACAGAGAGAATTCCAGACAGAATGGGATGGGTGGTGCACTGTGAGGGCCACCTGCCAGCTGGGGCTGGTGTAGCCCTGGGGTCCAGCTGCTTCCCACTGAGCGGGGCCGACCCTGCCAGAAACCCACAGGCTCCTGACCACACCCACCATCACACAGACCTTAGTCCCAAAGCTTGGCTGCCCTGAGTGCTGTCCCAAGCCAGTCTAGAGGAGCTCGAGGGCACACGGGCCCAGCAGCGGCACCCTGGCCCTCAGGGTGGACAGGGGAAGGAGGTGTTCTGGGCCACATGGAGCTGGCTTTCCAGAACTCTGAGATCTGCAGGGGGAAGCCCCATGCGGTGCCCAGGCCTGCATGCCAGAGTGGCAGGGGGTCCAGGCTGCAGGGCCCGGTGCCCATCTGTGCCCCTTCCCACATGAGCACCATGTTAGTTGGGGCAACCCCTTCCCGAGAACAAGCCAGGTGACTGGTGGCTGCAGCCAGGCTCTTCCATGTGCCCACAAGGGTCCCCAGGGGAAGAGGCGGCCTCCCCAAGACCCACAGCTCTGCTCTGGCGAAACTGGCCAGTCCCTGTCAGACAGGCTGGAAAGACGTCGACTTTAAAGCCCCCGAAGATCTTGTGAACACCCCTGTGGGGAAGCGCTGGTTTTATCCCATGGGCTTGACTGCTGCAGGTTGCGCATCACAGCCCTCTTGATGGCCACATCTTTGGTGTCTTCCCGCCCTGGGGACGTGCGTCGTCTGAAGGGTCCCGGTACACAGGGCTCCAAATTTCCCGCTGGGTCCACACCTTTGCTTCCCTCGACGTCACCCAAACTCTGCGACTTTGTTTTAAATACAACGGTGTCGACATTTAATCTTGACGAAATGCAAGCCCTCCCGCCGCTG
Source organism: Neomonachus schauinslandi (assembly GCF_002201575.2). Classification (NCBI taxonomy): domain Eukaryota; kingdom Metazoa; phylum Chordata; class Mammalia; order Carnivora; family Phocidae; genus Neomonachus; species Neomonachus schauinslandi. The sequence goes on from NC_058412.1 coordinate 136,415,049, forward strand.
TCCAAGGCTGTTAGTGTTACTAGAAATTCGCATGTAGATAACAAAGGAGCTTATTTATGTATTTTGGGCTCATCTCCCAACATTCATAGAACCGTCATGTTTATCTTTGTCCGTGACAATTGGGTGTCAGGAATGACTGATGCGCTGTTGGTTGTTGATTTTAATTTGCTTACCGTCAGGGCGAGTGGTACTATGAGAACAGTGTGGGATTTTCTTGTCAATTGAAAGGAAATGCGATTATTCCCTCGTCGTCATCAGGGGACGGATTTCCACAGAGCCACAACCCGCCCAAGCCCCGGTTGTGCTCAGCATCCAAGGACCGGGTCTGTGCACCCGGGGGGGCCGACTCCCACCCTCTCGGGCCAGACGGGGCAGAAATTCCTGGCATTGTCACATTTGAAAACATTTTTACACCAAACCCATGAGTGGGAGGTAACGGGGAGACGTCTGCAGTGAAGTATGCGAGATATGGGAACATACACATCATTTATTATTTCAAGGCAAGCAACAATAAAAGGTGAACACGGGAAAAACACTTTATCAAATGTAACAGCAAAGTGCTTTTTTTAGTTTCTGGAATAAATAGTAATTAAATCATGGAGGCTGTGACAGTGAAATTGCTTAAAAAAGCAATCCTCCCACCGTAATTGCTGAGATACCCACACTTTTATAAATACTAGGTAACTTGACCCATTGTTTCTATCAGCGGAATGTGACACCAGCTGTTGGCACCCCCTCATTTAGCGTGGCGTTGGCGACAGCTGCAAATGCACTGATGTGGTCCCGGTGAATGCGCGGCTCCCGAGGTGTCCTTCCCAGCCCAGGAATTATGGGTGGCAGGATGACGGAGTCACTGGGAGGGGCTGGAGACGCGGTGCCAAATTCCTGTGCGGGGAGCAAAGCTACGCGCCACGGCATCAGGAAACTGGCTGCCTCCACCACCCCGTGTCCCCGCCGCTGAAGGCCCTGGCTGCCCCCAGTCCCGCCAGCCCGCCCTGACCGAGTCCGCAGGGGTCAGGTTGGGTCCCTGAGTGGTAAAATACACCAGAGAACACAACAGATTCAAGCCCCAGTCAGAACACCGCCTTCCCCGGCTCCTTCCCTGCACTTGGCCCTCTTGGGGTGGAAACACAGATCCGTGGGGGCTTTCAAGTGAGCTGGCGGCACGAGGTTTGCAGGGGCTGAGTGGGGGGACGGCCGAGTGGGTCGTTCTCAGGCGGGCACCCCCGCGGCGTCACTCACAGACCCAGGGATACAGACGGGGAGGTGGGTGTGCGCAGACGGAGAGCGGCCAGCCGCGGGTTAGACAGGAGAACAGCGCACCCTTTGCTGTTTTATGTCCTTCCGCAAAGGCCAGTAGCTAATTCCCGGAGCGGGAGGGATAAAACACAATACCTGAAGGTCGAAAAATCAGTTAATCATTATTTTCCCCGTGTTGCTCCTTTGGAGACTGAGAACCCGTGGCTGAAAAGCAACCATGTGAGCGTCTGAGCCACCATTTCGCCCGCTGGGCCGGTCCTGACCCTGTCTCCCTTTCCACTTGCAGTCACGTTCAGCAGCTGTTTGGGGACCAAGGGGACACGGTATGAGACCAACAGCCTGGACTTCAAAGTAGAGGCGGATGGGACGGTCTTTGCCACGCGGGAGCTGCGGATCCCCTCCGAGCAGGTGGCGTTCACCGTGACCGCGTGGGACCGCCAGACGGCCAAGCGATGGGATGCCGTGGTGCGCCTGCTGGTGGCCCAGCCCTCGTCCGCCCACTCCACACACAAGGTGAGATGTGACCACACGCGGAGCTTGGGGAGCGAGCGTCCTTCCTCCCTCTGCAGAGGCTCCCCAGGTGCAGGACACCTCAGCGGGCTGTGCAGGCCCCAGAGGACCCTCTGACCTGCCACCTTCCTGAGGGACGTCTGCCTCGCGGGCGGCGCACGGGCCGCACGCCCGCCGTAATACACGGCTCTCACCCCCTTGACGGTCTTAATTGCTCTTTCCCGTTTCTCACTGGGCACCTGACATTCTGTAGCCTCTCCTGAGTGCAGCTTTGGCCTCAGGCATGGGGCTGGCGGGTTAGCAGGGAAGTTCCAGCCAGGTTGGTCCCTGTGACAGGTCCCAACTGCTCAGTGCCCAGGGGTCAGCCCGTGTGCTGAAACCCTCACGGCTGACAGGGGGCCTCGGGGACCATCAGAATTACTGTGGTGCCGGGTGCTGTGTGTCAGCAACGGAGAACAGATGGCTTGAAGCCATGCCTTCAAGAGCGGTCCTGGGCATCCCCTCAGAAAAGAGCCCTGGGAGGTAAAGGGTTAAAGCACATTGATCAGATTCCTTTCTGTAGATTTACCGAGAGCCTCACACGATTAATGTGTTTCGTGGACCGCGGGGGCAAGCAGACCGCAAGTTTCCCAAGCCTGCTGGTCAAGGAACCCTCCTCATGGAACATCTTGTAAGGCAGGTCTTTGGGAAAACAGGGACCTGGGTTTTGTTTCGTCTATTTGTAAACAACGTAGAGGTGGTTTAGGTTAGATAAGAGAAAGCGGTGACTCTGGTGGGTAGCTTTCCCCCCCGTGATGAGCTGACCCACCTGGGAAGGACGTCGAGTGCCCTCGTGGGTGTGTTGAACTGTGTCAACAGCAGAGCCCCAGCAGCTGCGAGCCTCCCCATGTGGATGCTAAAGACCCCAATACAGACGGATGTGGCTTCCATTCTTTCCTGAGTGCTGATGACGAGCCACATGCTGGCAAGAAGGCAGTGAGCAAGGCGGGCCCTGGGGCGCCCCGGGACGCGGCCGCGGGAGGGGCCCTTCCCCCCAGGCGCGAGGCCAGGGGCCGGCAGTGTTGAGGCTTACATCCCTGATTGCGATGCAGAAGCTACGGGCCTGTGAACAGAGGATAGAGGCCCTTAAAGCCTGTGGAAGGCCTCAGATAAAAGGCACTAATTGAAAACATAATGACACCTTTTGTTAGGGTTGTTAATGAAGCAATTTCTGATGCAGTTAATCCCCTGATCCTCTCGGAAGGTGATTGCAATTAGACAGTCCTCAGTTCGAGCGCCCCTCCAACCCCACGTCAGGCTGGCCCAACCAGCACCCAAGGAGCAAAGAGGGAGACAGAGAATCCACATCCCAGGCTCAGCCATCCCGGTGAGTCCAGCTGCCAGGTGCCATGGGGCCACACCCCTGCATGTATGAAAGGTGGGCAGGGTCTCTACAGCCCACCCAACCAGCCCTTCTCTATTTATTTAAGAAGAAACAGGCTCCCTGTTTCTTCTTACTTTCAAACCCAAAGTTCCTTGTCCTGACTTTTTAAGACTCTACCCTAGGCATCCACTCCTCTGACCCTCAGAACATCTGGAAGTGGCTCCTGTCATTGTCCCCACTTTACAGATAGGGACGCTCAGCCATGTCACTGCAGCCCCTTTCCTGCATGGGAGAGTCAGTGTTCTAGAAAGGAGTGAAAACTGACTTTCTAGGTATGGCTGAGCCCAGCTTCATAAAGGAGCCTGGCTGCCCTGGGTTATGGTTTAAGTCAAGTCTTCTCCAATTTACTGGCTGATGCTTTGGGACAAGTCACATGACTTTGCTAAGATTTACTGATCTGGAAAATGGGATGACAATAGGGTTGTCACAAGTATTATATGAGATTACATGTCCTACAGATTGCAGACTCACAAGAGCCCTGCCACAAGGATGCGGCTCTTACTGCTGTCATCGGCATGGCCCCAACCCTCAGAGTCCTGTGCCTATTGCAGCCACTGGACCCTCCCCAGGGTGGTTCCTGGGGGCAGGAAGGAGGGTCTGGGTGAGACACTGAGTCACTTAGTTGGTATGTCCTTACAGAGACCAATGCCGAGCTTTGAATAATGTCACTCTCTATAAATGGATTAAGGTGATGCCGTATTGCTTATGTCCCTAACCACCTGTCAGAATCAAATGTAAATCTTCTCTGGTGGAAGGTATCTCACTGGGCCTCAAATTATACCCATCTTCTCTTATATACAATGTCTAGAACTCAGCTGAAAATGACTGGGCACCCAGTGCGGATGGGACAAGACCCACACTGGCTCCAGGTAACGGAGTTATCGGACAAAGATATTATAATATCTATGCTTATGGTTTCAAGCACATTGAAGACAAGATTTTGACAGAAAATTAGAAGAATAAAAAAGAATTGGGCAATTTAGGATGGAAAAATATAACAAACAAAAGAAAAAGCTCACTGGGTAGCTATATCTGCAGATTAGACGCAGTTGAAGAGAGAGTTAGTGAAGCAGAAAATGTCAGAAGAAATACTCAGGCTAAATCACAAGGAGGTAAACAGAAGGAAAACACAGAAAGAAGAGTAAGAGGCACTAGAGAAGTAGCAAGAAGTCCCAGCACGTGCGTGTTTGGAATATGAGGTGGGAGATAAAATGGAGCAGAAGTAACATTTGAAAAGATAATGGCAGCAAACATCCAGGCATCACTTCAACATGCCCCATGAACTCTACGTGGGATAATATGAAGAAAGTTGCACTCAGGCACGGTCTTCATCTGTTCAGGCTGCTGGAAGGACGCACCGTAGGCTGGGCGGCTTGTGAGCAACAGACATGTATTCCTCGAGGTTCTGGAGGCTGGAGCTCTGCCATCAGGATGGCGGCATGGTCAGGTCCCCAGGAGGGCCCCCTGCCGACCGCTGTCTTCAGACGTCTTGTATCCTCACCCGACAGTGAGTGGACAGAAGAGAGTCACTAATGGGCACCAGTCCCATCTCAGGAGTGCCACCCGCATGACCTCCTCTGATCCTAATAACCCCCTGGAGGCCACACCTCCTGACACCGTCACCCTGAGGATTAGGTTCCAGCGTAGGAATTTGGGGACACACACATTCAGTCCACCAACAAGCATTTTATGGTAAAACGTGTGAAAACCAAAGTCACTAGAAGCAAACAGAAGCCAGGTGCGGGGAAGGCACAGTGGTGACATGGGAGCTGGCTTCTCATGGGGACGATGGGGGCTGGAAGGCAGCAGGTGGTGACAGACACAGGATTCTGTTACCCAGTGAAAGTCCCCTTCAGGAAGTGCCCCAAGAGACTCTGCCACAGGTTGTGTTCTTCAGGCAGAAACAGGACGCTTGGAGACAAAAGCCTGGAATGAAAAGCCATGAAAAGATTAAGTAGATGCAAATAGCCGTGAGCAGGGCGGATGAGACGCTGCACGGGGCGTAAGCTACACGACAGGTGGGAAAGCAGGCACAGAGTCGGAGGGTCCAGGCTGCTTGCATCGTCCTGGAAGATGATGGAAATCGAATTAATACAATACCCAGATAAGACAAAGACCCCTGTTATGAGGTTTTGGAAAATCACCACAGGGTCACGGTCACTTCAAGTGACACATCACTTGAAGATGCACATGGAGTCCTGGCCAAAGGAGGCGGCATTTCACGTCAGAAGTAAATCTGAACTTGAGGAGTGACCTAAAGTCTCTGTGGTGTCTGACCTTGTACTCAAGTGATAAAAACATATCTGTCATAATAACAGATGTTCATTTTCCCGTGGGATTCTCATAGAACTCTAACATGATTGCAGAGGATGCATTATGCTCTTGCCAGGTATCTTAATAATGACCAGCACTGTGCAAAGGAGAGCTAAACCCTCCCGCCTCCTGGGTGCATTTCCTGTTCAAATGTTTTCACGTCTTTGAGTTTGCAAATTTAGGCAATATTTTTTAGAAGTGCCTTAAATAATATAATTTGACCTTTTCCTCTGTTAACAATGTGAATTTTCAACCAAGTAATCTTTTTTTAAAGATTTTACTTATAGAGTAAGCAGGAGGGAGAGTATGAGTGGGTAGGTTAAAGGGAGAGGGAGAAGCAGGCTCCCCACTGAGTAAGGAGCCCAAAAAAGTAGACTTTCTTAAACAAAAAAAGTCATAAGATTGTTTAAGTTCTAACATAATAGATGGGAAAATAGAGTACTAAAACTTGCCAATCCAAAAAATGGAAGGAAAGAATAGAGGAGCTCTGTGTTTCTCTTTGAGAAAGATGGTGGATTTGCAAGTATATATTAATTATAATAAATGAAAATAGATGAGCTCTTGTAATTAAAAGAAAACAAATTGACAGATCAAAGAAAAACCCCAACTATATACAGGTCACAGAAGACAGATCTAAAAAGTGTAAGGATGGAGAAAAAAATGAAAGTAAAAAGACACAGGGAAAATACCATGTAATTCTCATCAGAAGCGAGCTAGGTGCTCGGTTAATATACGAGTCCTAAATTTGAGTAATTTGCACTGAGCGCTGAAACCAGCGGGAGGAGCCAAGGTCTGGGGTGTGTAGCCTTACGTGCGTAAGAACGGAAGGAAGGTGGAAACCGGCAGGCTACACATTCATCTCAAGAAATTAGGGAAAGAAATAAAATGGAACAAAGTAGAAAGAAGGAAATAGTAAAACCAAGAGGAGAAGTGATGGAATCAAAATAATAGAATTCACAGACAAGAGCTGATTCTTTAAACTCCTGAGCTGATAGGAGTAAGAAGGGAAACCACCAGTAATCCTTATCAGGAATGAAAATAGGGCGTCGTGATCACTCTCACAGATGGTTTCAGTGTGTTATGTACCATTTATGCCAATGTATATGGAAACATACCTGAAATGATAACCTTCTGGGAATGTACAACTCACCAAAACTAACTCGAGAAGAAAATCTGAACTGTTTTGTTATTACAAACAAATTTAAATTCAAACCCATGTCCCAAGGCCATGCCCACACATTGTGGCTGGGCTGAAGTTCTCCCCAAACTTGTCCAGAGCCCCAAACAGGTGTCTTGTCAAAACCAGCGAGAACCCTGAAGGGGCAGGAGGACAGCGGGTTGCTCTTCGCCAGGCTGCTCGTAAATAGATGAAAACAACACCTGAGCAAAATAATAACAAGCTCAAGTGCACCCATGTTTGCGAAGGACAAACCATGGCTGCCCTGGTCTGTTCCAAGAGCCAAAGATCGCTTCAACACTGGAAAATGAATACGTGTAACTCAACACGGAATAAAGGACAGATATTGCACGACCATGTGAATATCCACTGTTAAATGTAACTTCCATTCAGGATGAAATATCCAGCAGATTAGGAAGAGAAGGGGCCACCCCTAACCTCATCCAGGGCACACAGCACACAGCCAGTGTGCCGTGGGAATAGTCGAAGCCCATCCTGACGTCCGAAATAGCACCGGACGTCCTTACATCACCTGCCAGAGCTTCAAGCCGGCAAGGTCAGGTAAGAAAAGGAGATCCGAATAAGCAGAACTGGCGATATGTGTACCTTACAGGATTATGGATGTAGAAAATCGGAAACAGTCTGCAGAGACTCTGTGGGGCTGGGTGAGTGAGGTTTGTTAGCAAGAGTGCTAGGTGTGAGAACAATCATACCTCCGCGCCAGGAATAAATAGCTAGAAAGTGACATTTGAGCCAGATGCCAGTTACGATAGCATTGAGGATGATCATACAACCAGGAATAGATCTAACGAAACCTTGTAAGGGTCTCACAAGACCCTTACATGTTGCTGAGAACAATTAAAGACCTTGAAAACCACAGGAGTGTGACTGCTCCTAACTCAGGAAGCTTGGTGACATCAGCTGCCCCCAGGGGCCCCTGTAGACTCAACAACACAATACCAGCAAAAGTCACAGGATATTTTGTTCACTTACTTGTTTACAGAAGGGCAGACAGATGACTTTAATTTTTTTTTAAAGATTTACTGTTTTGAGAGAGAGAGAGAGAGAGAGAGAGAGAGAGCAGGGCGTGGGGCAGAGAGAAAGGGAGAGAGAATCTCAGGCAGACTCCACACTGAGCAGGGAGCCCGATGCGGGACTCGATCCCAGGACCCTGAGATCATGACCTGAGCTGAAGGCGGACGCTTCACCAGCTGAGCCACCCAGCAGGCGCCCCTAGATGACTTTAAATTTTGAAATGAAAATGCAGAGGAGCAAGAATAGCCCAGAACAACACGAAGGTGGGGGACTTGGTATTTGGGACGTGGTGAGGCGTATGAGCAAACCAGAGCAGTTTCCTGACCTCAGCGTGCTGGCATTTGGGCTGAATCATTCTCCACGGTGGGGTAGGCTGTCCTGCATGCTGTAGGAGGTCCAGCAGCATCCCCGGCCCCCACCCCTAGACCCCAGCGCCACCCCCACCACCCCCGTTGCAACCAAAGCTCTCTCCAGTCTTTGCAAAATGCTCCCAGGGACAAAACTGCCCCTGTTTGAGATCCACTGAACTACAGTAATTAAAATGGGTTTAGGAGCAAAGGTGGTCAGACAGGCAAAATGGAGCAGAATGATAAGCACAGAAAAAATATTTAACGTTTTTTCAAAAATCATTCATACACCAGAAGTCACCCACTTCGCATATCCAGTCTGATAAACCTTGTCAGGGCGCCTGGGTGGCTCAGTCGGTTAAGCGACTGCCCTCGGCTCTGGTCATGGTCCTGGAGTCCCGGGATCGAGTCCCACGTCAGGCTCCCTGCTCGGCGGGGAGTCTGCTTCTCCCTCTGACCCTCCCCCCTCATGCTCTCTGTCTCTCATTCTCTCTCTCTCAAATAAATAAATAAAATCTTTTAAAAAAATTAAAAAAGGGAGGAAGCGGATGAAAGGGTGTGGGAAAGCCGGGATGGTCTGGAGCAAAAGAGAGGCAAATAAAGGAGTTTGGGAGTCTAACTGCCAGGTGCCCCCAAACCCGGGGATTTCGATTTCACAAACCAGTGAAATCTCCCTCCAAATATAAGGGATTTGCAGAGTGATCAACATGTTACATTGGTAACATTGCTGCCATCTACACTCATCATTTTGTGAAAGAATTTATGAACAGCAAAAAATAAAAATAGTAACAATGTATCTCAGATATTCTCAGAAGGAAACACAGTTGGCAATATTACAGCTCTACACACACACAACACAGGCATGGAGTTTACTGGCCTTGTTTTTCTCATTTTGCCACAGACCAGATTTTCTAAACCATAAAGTAGTGAAATCAGAAGGCTTCTTAGGGGACAAAGTATTTAAACTGAGCAGGAATTAACTAGGATTAGTAGGATTTAGAGATGGTAGGGGAAGATTACAGATTAGAGAATGAAAGTATCTTGGTTACTTTGTTTCCTTAACAAAATAGTTCCCTGTCCTTCAGATTGTTTGTTTTGATAAAAGTCCTAGAAGGTTTGGCTGACTCCAACCTCAGGGCCTTTGCACTTGCTAAATTCTCTCTTCCCATATCTTTGCATAGCTGGCTCCTTCTTGTTCAGGGCTCAGCTATAATGTCATATGTTCAGAGACGCCTCCCTGATCCCCAATTTAGAATGGACTGCCTTCCCAGTCATGAGGCAACCACCCTCTTTTGGCTTTTTATTCATCATTCTTATCAGTATATGCAATTATCTTGGTTGTATGTTTGGTCATTAAACTCAGCTTCAGGGCACCTGGGTAGCTCAGTCGTTAGGCATCTGCCTTTGGCTCAGGTCATGATCCCAGGGTCCTGGAATCGAGCCCCGCATCGGGCTCCCTGCTCCGAGGGAAGCCTGCTTCTCCCTCTCCCACTCCCCCTGCTTATGTTCCCTCTCTCGCTGTGTCTCTCTCTGTCAAATAAATAAATAAAATCTTGGGCGCCTGGGTGGCTCAGTTGGTTAAGCGACTGCCTTCGGCTCAAGTCATGATCCCGGAGTCCAGGGATCGAGTCCCACATCTGGCTCCCGGCTCAGCGGGGAGCCTGCTTCTCCCTCTGACCCTATCCCCTCTCATGCTGTTTCTCTCTCTCTGTCAAATAAATAAAAATAAACAAAATCTTTAAAAAAAATAATAAAATAAATAAATAAATAAAATCTTTAAAAAAAATAAAAATAGGGCGCCTGGGTGGCTCAGTTGGTTAAGCGACTGCTTTCGGCTCAGGTCATGATCCTGGAGTCCCAGGATCGAGTCCTGCATCGGGCTCCCTGCTCGGCGGGGAGTCTGCTTCTCCCTCTGACCCTCCCCCCTCTCATGCTCTCTGTCTCTCATTCTCTCTGCCTCAAATAAATAAATAAATAATCTTTTTTTTATTCTTATGTTAATCCCCATACATTACATCATTAGTTTTAGATAAATAAATAATCTTTAAAAAAAAAAAAAAACCTTGTCAAAGGCTCATGGTGCAGACACTTGATTTTTATAAGACTAGCACTCCGGGGCCAACGTCAGCACACTAGAGCCCGCGGCCAGATCTGACCTGCCACCTACCTTTTGATGGCCTGCAAGCTAAGAATGGTTTCTATATTTTTAAGTGGTTGTATAAGTATCTATATTAATATCCCCGCTTTCACATCTCGGCCTGCAATGCCTAAACTACTTAACTATCTGACCCCTTAACAAAAACTTTGCCAAGCCCTACCTAGGATCGTGGAGGAAGGACTGTCTTTTCAGTAAATGATGCTGGACCGATGAGGTGTCCTTAAGGAAAAAAGATGAAATGACCCCTAGCCCACCTCACCCCCAAAATCAATTCTAGGTGGGATTTTCTTTTTAATGCATGCTGAGGGCTTCCTGGCTGAGTTTGGGGAGGGTGGGGAGTTCAGATGGGGACACAGTGAGCAGGGGTGCAGCTGACAGGAGGTCCTAGACACACAAAGCACCCTTTCCAAGGGAGCAGTGTGCAGGATGGAAAGTCCCAGGAAGCTCTTGCCAAAAGGAGCTTTGAAGCAAATCCCCCAAGGACCAGCGCGCGGGGACCACCTAATTTCCCGGTTCCGTGAATCCCATTTCCCTTGCGCCCGGGTTTCTCCAAGTGCAGCCTCCCCGCCCAGTGTTTCGGCGACTTGATGGAGCTGGACGAAACTGACGGCTCCCCAGTGAGATGAACCATAAAAATCTGGCAAGTTTTCCCCTTTCCTTCTCCTCTCTTAGCAACCACTCAAAGGCGGCCTTTCTGTGGGTAACACCAGCCGTGCTGGAATCTGGAATAACTTTTTTTTGTGCAGTCTTGCAGGAAAGCTGATAGCAATTCAATTAGAAAATGCAAATGAGGTCACATATTTCCCACAGGAGTGCTGGATCGCCCCCGGGGAATCCGAGCAATATTCCGGCCTAACAGTAAATACTGAAGATAAAGTTGCGCGCTCGGCTGTCCGCTGACAGGCTGTGCTCGCACTGGAAAGTGGTAATGGGAGCTGTGGGTATAGTTTGCAAAAGAGAAACTGTTGTTTGTGAAACGAATCCCGGCTCGGAACGCGCGCATCAGCGTTTATGAAGGACACACTCGGCCAAGCGGCACCCAGGCCCGGCCGGGCCCCGCGGCCGGCACCCACCGGGCTCCCTGCATGGTTTCCGCTTCCGCACTCAGACGGGCTGAAAGCGTCCCCCTGAGAAGCCTGTGTTGGGGTCCTAACCCGCCGTCACTCGGAATGGACTGTATTTGTAAGTAAGCCTCAGCAGACATACTCGCAAGCAGATGTGTACATGGAAAGGGGGAAATCCGGGCACAGACAGGTAGACGGAACTCTGCCAAGGGGGAGGCTTCTACAAGCCAAGGAGCGCCCGAGATGGCTGGCCACCAGCGTCCCCGAGAGAGGCCTGGAGCGGACTCTCCCCCACGGCCCTCGGAAGGAACTGACCCTGCCCGCCACACCTTGACCTCGGACTTCTGGCCTCCAGAACAGGGACAATAATGTCTGCTGTCAACGCCCCCAGGCTGTGGTGCTTTGGTTCAGTGACCGCAGGACACGCTCTCACCAGGGGTGTGGCCTCGCCCGCCAGCTGAGCGGGGTGCAGATAGACCCCTGAAACCACTCTGCCCCCCGAAAGGCAGGATGGGAGTCCCGAGCCGGGGTCCTGCCCAGGGCTCCAGACACCCTCAAGTCCCCTTCATACATCTGCTCGGGTCCCCAGCACAGTGAGGACAAGTTTGGCCAAGACCCCTATGCTTTAGGGCTATGGTCCCTCAGCCTCCCTCCCTGAGCTCCGTCCCCGCCTCCATCACGCGGTCTGCCCCCCCCCCCACCATCCCCACAGTCCGTCATCCCTCCATCCTGGGAGTGGGCAGGAGCCCATCACTGCTATCACCAAGGACTCCCAGGTTGGTCACCAAACAGTGGACTGGTGAGGACCAGTTCCTGCCATCCACCTGTCCACCTGAGAGGTGAGGCTGGCCAAGGCAGGAAAGGCCCTGAGTGAGTGCCAGGGGCCGGTGTGCCTGCCTGAACCCTGACATCACGGAGGCGTTCCCTGAAGGCAGCCACCTGGGGCTTTCCACACGAGGTGTTGCCTTGGGAAGAGCACCCAGAAGGCCACTAGGTGCTGCCCGAGGGATGGAGTGTGGGACTTGAGAAAGTACCAAACGGTTCTTTTATCCCTTTCCGGAAGACGGAAGACCTCAGTGCCACCAAGAAGCAGCAACCCCTCAAAACCAACGACAGCTGTCGGCGAGGTGTAGACGGCGTGGGCGCTCCCGTTCTCCGTGGGGGAGGCCAGGGGCTGCATAATGAGCGTTAATGCCCTCGGCGCTCACGCAGGGTCCGACAGCGCCAGCACACGCGGGGCCTGCCGCAGGTACACACCGCACTGTGGGGACCGGGGGAGAAGCCGTGTGTCCCCCCGCATCAGGGACCCCCACACACTGCTGGCAGGAGGCTGTTCCCTTTCCCGAGGCTGAGGTCACAGCCACCGCCCGGTCAGTGCCCCACTCTGCTGGATCTCAAGACAAGAGCAAAACGCCTCAAACTCACAGCGGCTTTTAACTGCGTATTGGCATGAAGGGCACGAGTGATGGTTCTGATTGGTCGAAGGTGCATCTTGGCTTCTTTGTCTGTCTGCGGTTTGGGGCGACAGCCCTGGAGTGAGGGCTGACTTGTCCACCTGAGTCTGCTCTCCCGGCCCGGGGTGAGCAGGACATTCCCAGCGCAAAGGTCAAACATGGATGCTGTTTCAGGCTGCAAACAGCCGTGAACACCCGGGGGCCTGGGTCAGCCCTTTTGCAGAGTGGAGGTGAAGGGTCATCTGCAGAGCCCCAGGGAGAAGCCTCATGACCCCGCCTGGCCTGTCCCGGAAGGGGATGCTGTCCCGGCCTGTTGATGGGGCAGGAGCGAAGGAGAACCCGCGGATGCTTGCTGGTGATTGGCTCAGCAGTGTGGAGACCAAAGTGATGAGCAAGACCGTCGGTGCCGGGCAAGGCAGCTTCCGGGGATGTTGCCGTGGGACACAGGCTGCCCGGGTCCTACTCTGTCTCCAGGAGCAAGATCTCGAGTGCGGACATGACAGGCGGGGCACCCTCTGAGGATCCTGGGGTCCCATGAGTCAGAAAGGTCCCAAGTCACTCTCTTGGTTCCCTGGGGGAGTGATGACTGAGCATTGCCATGTCCCCGCCAGACACCTTGCTCCGTTTCACAATGTGGGGGCACCACTGGGAATTAGGAAGGGGGCCTGAGCAGAGGGCGGAGGCTGCTGCTGTGTTCAGGGGTCAGGAAGATGACCTCTGAGCCGAGGCCTAAAATCAGAGAAGGAGCCAGCGTTCCAGACAGAGGCCTTCTCCAGCCCCGGCTTCTCCGGTCCTCGGGAGAAAGCCCACCTCAGCCCATCTGAGTCTGGCCGGGGGTGCAGGGCGGCCAGCCATGGGGGACACTTCTCTGCGCGCGGCCTCCTGGGGTCCAGTGAGCTGAGAAGGCACAAGTGTGCACGAGCAGTGTGCCCCACAGACGTGAGCGTGCTGGTGGGTGCGTCACTCACCTGCCCGAGACCTGTAGCTCGTGATGGGGGCTGGCGAGTGTGTGCGTGTTCAAGTCAGCACGCGGGGGCCTTGTGGAGACCCCCTTGGGAAGTGGGAGGTGCAGGGCGTCCAGCCTGCCCTCCTGTAGGTGTGTCTGGTGACAATGAAACCAGGTTTCCAGACCAACACAGGTTTGTGGTTCTGTGCAAGGCCCTGGCTCCCACTGGATATTTGGTTAAATATAAAATCCTTCTTATTCCTGAAGATGTTTGTGGAAACAACAGGAAGGCGGTCATGGGTGTGTTCTGCCTTGAGGAGAACCCTCAGCAAGGTCAGGGGTGCTGGGGTGGCCTAGAGCCCGTCCCGTGGGCCCCACGTCCTCAGTGGACAGCAGGAGTGGACTGCGAGGCCGAACATCCCTGGCACCTTCCAGAAGGAAACGTGACTGAAGTCTGGTTGAGTTAAGGTTCTCAGGCGGACCCTGATCACATCCTCTTCAAGGCCTTCCAGAGCCATCAACGCTGACCAACTGCCCGTTTTTCTCACTAATTGACACCATTGTGAAAGATTCCATTCAGTGCCACTGCTAACAACTCCAGGAGAAAGTAACACAGTTTGGCTTAACTTGCTAATTTAATTTAAATTTTTTTTTTTACTGCGATTGTATTTTTTCTCTGTAAAATGAAGAATAATTTCATTTAAAATGTTTCCAACCAAACATAATTTTCTTGGTTCCCTTGAGCAAGTTCTCCCCCAGGGCGTTCAGAGAAGCCTAAGGATACTGGGTTGTCACAACCAGGGGGATATAGGGGGGGTTTCTGGCATCGAGGGGGTGAGGCCCAGGGATGCCCTACAGATGCACAGGAGGCCACACCCCGGAGAATGATCTCCTTCTGAGTGTTGGCAGCTGCCGAGGCCGTGGTCTGGAGACAGGCGTTCAACTGCTGGGGCCCTGGGGGTGCTCGGCGAGCTGGGGAGGCCGGGCCGGCTGAGCAGCCTGGCTGGGCACGTGCACGCATGCACGCACGCACACGCCGAACACAGGGGCCTGTCTGGACGTGGTGGGGTCTCCCATCCTGCCCCTCTGTGCGTGGATGGTGATCCTCATCATGGCCCAGGAGTGTGCCGTCTGCACACACAGCTGCCCTTGGGATGCACCCTGTCCTGCCTGCGCCTGGGCGCTATGCCGTCCCGCGTCTTCACTTCGGAAGGAGACGAGGCTAGAGAGGACAAGCAGAGAGCTCCGAGGTATTCCTCAAGAGAAATGTGGTTTTGACACCAGTAAGAACAGCATGACCCCGACTGGTAAGAGTGCCCGAGCAGCCACAACTGAACTCTTTCTCCCAGGGCTGCTCACAGCTTCCGGACCTCCGTCTGCCTGCTTGGCCCCAGGTGGGAGGGGGTGTCGGGACCACCCTCTGTGTCGACGCTTACCCTGACCAGCCGCAGGGCAGAGAGGGGTGACCGAGTTCAGGCCCTGGCCCCCCAGCCGCAGCTGCAGGACCTAGGCTGGTTGCTGCACCCGCCAGGGCCTCCACCTGCCCAGATGTGAGCGAGGACTGC
The DNA here is from genome assembly GCF_002201575.2 of Neomonachus schauinslandi. Lineage (NCBI taxonomy): Eukaryota > Metazoa > Chordata > Mammalia > Carnivora > Phocidae > Neomonachus > Neomonachus schauinslandi. The sequence continues at coordinate 136,430,301 of NC_058412.1, forward strand.
ACCAGCCCCTCCCTCCCTAAATGCCCTGGGCGTGAGTGAGCGACTAAGACTTTCCTCCTGAATACATACACAAGGGAGTAACCATACCATTCCATTCAGGAGACCTCTCTTTGTATGATTTCCATGGGAATTTACAAAATGACCTCCCCTTCCTAGAAGAGATGGGAAGTCAGAAATACCTTAGTGCTTGGGAGGGGGGAGGGGGGAGGTCGCACCTGCATCTGCTCAGTGGCGTTGTGGATGCAGGAAAATCCATTCAGCACCTCTCAGATCCAAACTCATGCAAATGTTTATCTAGAATGGCTCACATGTTCTATTTGCTGAAGAACGAGATGTTTCTCCCTTGTTTTATTTTGTGTTTGTTAAATACCATTTTACTCTGTCCGTCCTTAGCTACCATGGAAACCAGCCAGAAGGCTGCAGATACCAGCCTAGTTAAATATTTTAAATATACATGCTTGCAGGCAAACAAAATGTACTATTTTTCAAATGCATATTGAAAGGGAAGTAGGACGTAGAGGAATGAACTGTCAAGACAGACTTTAATGCCTCTTTTGTTTTTAAGAATCTGATTATCTTCCGTGAAAATCAGTGGCAGGTCTGACATTGGGGGGCGGGGCACGTTATTTCCTTTCTGGAAGCACCTGTAACCTGAGGGCGTAAGGACTCGGTGAGAACAGGTAGAGACGGGGGGTGGGGGGGGCGGGGGGGCATAGCTGACGCTCGAGTTCCGGGAATAAACCCTCACCACCCCTGTCCCGTCACGGCAGCTCCAGTTTGCGGCGCAGGATGGCGCATCCCCTGACCACAGACCCCTGTACGATCCGTGATCTTGGAACCCTGGGCCCTACGTCGTGTTTTTACGTCTGAGATTGGCCACTTACCCCAACGTTAGGGCCGTGCAAGAACGGGCAGCTGAGATGATGTCGACGGGTCTGCGGTCACCCTGTGCAGAAGAAGTCACAGGGGCCTGCAGGGCCTGCGCTGGACCCCGGCGGATGCAGGCTGCCTAAAAGGGAAAGAGGTGCCAGCAGCAGTCCCTGGCGCCTGCTCAGTGTCATGAGTGGGAGAGGCTTTTTCTTTGTGCGTGTGGAAAAAAAGGAAGCTTGCAGCCTCACCAGGGCCCCCAGAACCTTCCATCTGCGGGTGCAAGTGTCCCTACCCCCGGAGACTGGGGTGCCCTGCTCTCAGCCGCACCCGGTGACCGCACAGAGAAGGGCGTGTGCACGGCCCAGGCAGGAGGGTGGGAGAGCAGGTACAATCAGGGAACTTAGAACCCGTTCCTTCCTCGTTATGTGCTGAGCAGATCGCAGCCTCAGGCTCCCGCCCCTGAGGAAGCCGCATCTGGGCATCAGGGGTCTGCAGGGCTGCACCACCCATCAGAGAAATTAGGCGGCGTCGGCTCAGGGGAAGGACACGGCGGGCTTGGGGGGGGGGGGTTGGTGTGCATTGTGAAACAACTCCCCCCAGCCCCTTGGTTAAGAAGAAGCTTTGGGGCGCCTGGGTGGCTCAGATGGTTAAGCGTCTGCCTTCGGCTCAGGTCGTAATCCCAGGGTCCTGGGATCGAGTCCCGCATCGGGCTCCCTGCTCCTTGGGAGCCTGCTTCTCTCTCTCTCTCTCTCTGTCTCTCATGAATAAATAAATAAAATCTTTAAAAAAAAAATTTTTTTAAAAAGAAGCTTTGAACATCAGTGGAGACGGCGCCCACATGGCATGTTCCACGGGGAACTAACTTGAAATTTTTTCCATAAATTCTTGTATCAAATCAGATGGATTCATCCCCTTGACATTTCCTCGAAAGTGGAGGGAATTTGGGGTGCTAAGGAAGTGTCCAGCAGGTCAGCCCAGGACCTGAGGACAGCGTGGGATGGCCTGTCGGGGCGGCAGGCTGTCTGTCATCTGTGACCCCATCTTCGGGGTCTTAGAAATGCGCTCCTTGGGATCTGGAAAGGTGGGCATTCTGAAGCCGTTTCCGTATTTGTTCTGCCTCCTGAGGGACTGACTTCTGAGCTCCCCTTGGGAGAACAGCTGAGGTTCCCTTGACCCACCGCACTTTGCAGAAGCAGCAAGTGGCCCACGTCTAATGACCTGCGTGTGGGAACGCAGTCCCGGCCCCCACCGCTCCTGCTCCCACCTGGGCCTGTCTGCTCACGACATCCTTCGCTGGGCCTTGCCCGCACGCTGCCCTTTCTCTAGTGTCCCCATGCATCTGTGCGGCATTTCTGTCCACGTCTACAGCACCGTGGAGCTGGTGCTTGACCCCAACGCCCCCGGGGAGAACGCCCACCATGCAGACCACGGGGCCGCACCCTGCAGAGCCTGATAGGTTGGCTCAGGAAGGGGTGCGGCGGGGCCTGCCATCTGCATCCCTATCACAAGGAGATAGGGACATATTCACCCACTAACCCACTGATGCCCACCTCAAACCAAGATGGTGGGGAAGGCACCCCAGGGAAGACATCCGGAGCTTCCATATTGAAGGCAGACTCCCGATTATTTATGTTCTCTTGTTTACCTGTGAAGGTAAACCTCTGATGTTTGTTTGTTTGTTTTAAGATTTTTTATTTATTTGAGAGAGAGAGAATGAGAGAGAGAGAGCATGAGAGGAGGAGAGTCAGAGGGAGAAACAGACTCCCTGCTCAGCAGGGAGCCCGATGCGGGACTCGATCCTGGAACTCCAGGATTGTGACCGGAGCCGAAGGCAGTCGCTTAACCAACTGAGCCACCCAGGCGCCCCACCCCTGATGTTTTATGAGTCGGCTTAACAGCTAGTGCTCACACTTGGCTCTTAATAATTCTGTATCCCTAACAGGTGAATGCTTAGATAATAGAAAATATGATGAATTGTAACTTTTTGCATGTAGATTGGAGGAGGTGCATATAATTATAGCCTTCCCCCGACACTATTTTTCTTTTCTTTTCTTTTTTTCCCTTTTTCAAAAAAAAAAAAAAAAGATGGTAATTTAAATCCTGCCTTGGGTCAGTTTTGCATTATTCATCTTTCACTGGTGAATTGATAATGGAGGGAAGTGACCCAGCTTCTTTCTCATCTTGCGGAGTCCCTAAAGACCTCACCTGGAAGTCACGCTCAATTACACTCATAATCAGACACAGAGAACAATCCTCTGGTACACGGAGAGCAAGACCGGGCAGCCCAGAGCTGCCGGGAGCATAGGAAAATAATGTGCCGAGCGAGGGGCCACCAGGGGGAAGCCAGCCTGGGGACAGCGCCAGCAGATGGCTGTTGGGGTGCAGGCTTGGACGAGGCGGGGTCGGGGGGACGTGATGGCTGTGCTCAACATGCAGTTTGCCTGTGGATCGGGGGCCTCGGTCTCAGTGAGACGGATGGCTGTTGTCGTCGGTGTTTTGTCCTTCTGTTCTCGGGTCCCTTACCTCCCACCTCTTTCCCTAAAAGAACAGCCCATGTGCTGAGTGCAAGGGCTTCCTTACGTTATCCCAGAGACCTGGCCAGGAGTAACCTGCCAGGGCCAGATGAGAAGTCTGGAAGGACCTTAAGGCCACCCGTCCTGGGTCCCTCAGGCCCCCAGGAGCCATAGAGGGTCTGCAAAGGGACCAGCCCGACAGGCTGCGCAAGCACGGGATGCTACTCTGTCCTTGTGAAGTCGGCGTCCAGACTCCCGCCCAGCAGCAGGATTACCCTTCCCCAAGTGGAGTGAAGCAAATGCTCGGGGCCAGTGCCTCAGCCCACTGCCCACACCCCAGCTGTCCACGTGGCCCCAAAGCAAGGAGCTCATCCAGGCCCGAGAGTGGGAAGACTGAGGCCCAGAGGCAGTGAGAGTCGCACCCGAGGTCCCACCCCCCGCACTGGGACCCCAGCCTGAGAAAGTCCCCTCGGCTGTTAGCTGTCTTAGAGCACCATCCACAGAATAACTCCAACTGATTAAGACTCAGTGGAGAGAGGCGATCTGAAACGAGACACACTTTGTAAATAAAAGCCGATTAAGAAACAGATTCAGGGCTTCACACGTGAGAGTCTGGCCTCTGTATGGTCTGCACCTCAGAGAGCCTGGGCTCCACGCCCTTCGTCTGCCCCTTTGGGGAAATGCCCCCGTCAGTGCACTGGGCAGGGCGGGCTGTGTCTGGGGCACCCAGGCACCTAGACTGTGTCCAGGGAGGCACCGGCAGACAGGGCATGACTGGGATGTACAGAGGGGAGGGAGGGAAGGGGTGGGGTGGGAGGCAGGCGGGGAAGGCAGGTGGGGCTGCACCCGTGTGGCCAGGGAGACCAGAAGCCCGAGGGAGTAAGGAGACTGGTGGGGCCCTCCCACACCCCCTGTACCCTAATCCAGGGGCAGAGAGCCCATCCCTCCTGCAGCCAGAGGTCATGCCCTGCCCTTCTTGGGGACGCCACCACGGCCAGGGGGAATGCCAAGTTCAACTGCCAGGGTGGACTCTCACGCCTGCCCATGGCCAGAGAGGACGCCAAACCCTGCCTCGAGCTTCCAGAAAGGGGCGCATGTCTCCTCCCTGGGCTGGATCAGGGCACCCACCTGTGCTCACTCTTGCTTCACCTGGGCTGTCCCACACCTCCCCACCCACAACCCCTGGCTTAGCCCCTCCCCCACCAGCCAGGCAATTCGGACAAATTCCTTCTCTTCCTTGTGCCTCAGTTTCCTTACCTGGGCTATAAGGTTATAGGACACCCCTAAGCCCACCTGCCCTCAAACCTGTCCCTCTGAACACTTGGGGCTTATTCCAGGCCAGGCCACCACCCCCAGGTGTCCTGGCTAAAGCCCCCACTACCCTCTCCACTCTCGCCCCTGGGAATCCAGTCCAGCCTGCAGAACCCCATCCAGAGGGACTCTTCTCAGGCTTCTTCTCCCCACCATGAACCTGACAATGGGGCTGAAACCCCCAACCATCTGCCCAATGCCCTGGACATCACCTTATCACCCACACTACCCCCCGGTAAGGGCCTCCTCAGTTCACAGAAGAGGAACCAAGGCTTGGGGGTGCAGGGGGCAAAACAAAGACTGATGGGCCAGTGGAGAGCAGCCCTGCCGACCCTGGGTTGCTGCCCCTCCACCCCACTCTTCTTCTGGGCCCCAAACAGCCCTTGAACTCTGCCTGGTGTTTGAGGCACCGTGCTGTTCCTTCTAGTCCACCCCTTGGCCATTCCCTCCCAGCCTCATTCCCCCCAACAACAAACTCCTATCCACCCCTCAATACCCTGCCCAGGTATAATATCCCCCATGAGGCATTTCTGCCCTCCCCAGATGGGTTGAACTGCATACACCTGGGTGCCAGTTTGAACCCTGCCTGGTCCTGGCTCTGTGCTGATCACTGCCCTGTGGAGAGAGTGGCCGTCCTGAGGACTAGATCGCAGAGAACCTGGGCCCGTGGCTCCCCGAGACCCAGACGGCCATCACTCATCAGGGCTCCTGGCCTGCCACTCCACACGAGCACTTAAGGGTGGAGGCTGAGGGTCACTTGTTTTTTGGTGCTTAGGAAACGTGTGGAACCGACATTTAAGTCTGTCCACTGCATTTGCTCTGTGCCGGGTGGGTGGTCCTGAGGCCCTACAACCTCCCGGGTCGGGCAGCACCCACGGTGTGGGGCCAAGAGAATGCCCCGGCCCCCAGGGCAGGGTGGGAGGTGTCCTGCCCGGGCAGAGACAGGAGACATGGAGGTCCGCGGCCTCTGGGGCCTGATCTGATCTGCTCTGGGACTTGAGGGCACAGGCAGCACTCTGGGAAGCTTGCCCCAGCTGCCGTGTGCACAGGGGTTCCCGAGAGTCCGGTGGGGAGGCTGCCGGAAGATGGGACATGGGATCTGAGCCCTGGCGAGCAGTAAGGGCACCAGGAAGAGGAGTGCATCCAGGGGCAAACTTCATGTGGGGGTTAGGAGCACGGGCACAGCCCAGGGTGCAGCCCGGCCTCTGTGTGGACAACAGAGCCCGGATCTGGCCGTGCTGAGGCTGGGGGGCTCTGTGGAGCTTTCTCGTGAAGGGGTCTGCAAGCTCCAGGAAGTTAACCTCTTAACCACATCTTCTTGGATACCCAGTAAGAGGACAGCGGGACCAGGTGATTTCCTTGGGGCTCTCTGTCTGTCGATCTGCAGTTGTGAACTTGGTGGGATCCAGAGGCCAGTTCAGCAGCCAAGACTCTCCCCGACCCCCCCCGCCCAGTAATGAGACCTCTGGCTTGGCTGAGCTGTCGGTAATGACCCAGTGATGGGGTTCGGCTAACCTGTCACGATGCCAGGCTTTTGGTTTTGAGAACATTGTGACATGGTACAAACATGCACACAGACGTGCAAACACACACATGTGCGTATGTACACACGTGTGCATATACACATACATGTGTGCAGATATGTGTGCATGTGCGTCTATATGTGCACACACGTACACACGCACCTGAATGCAGCTGTGTGCACACAGGTACGTACATATACACATGCTCACGTGTTCGTGTGCGTCTATATGTGCACACACATGAACACACGTGCCTTATGCACCTGTGTGCACAGAGGTATGTACATATACACATGCTCACACGTGTGCATGTGCATCTATATGTGCACACATGTACACACGCACCTGAATGCAGCTGTGTGCACACAGGTACGTACATATACACATGCTCACACGTGTGCATGCGTCTATATGTGCACACACATGTACACATGTGCCTTATGCACCTGTGTGCACACAGGTATGTACATATACACATGCTCACACGTGTGCATGTGCGTCTACATGTGCACACACATACACACGCACCTGAATGCAGCTGTGTGCACACAGGTATGTACATATACACATGCTCACACGTGTGCATGTGCGTCTATATGTGCACACACATGTACACACGTGCCTGAATGCATCTGTGTGCACAGAGGTACGTACATATACACAAGCTCACACGTGTGCATGTGCGTCTATATGTGCACACACATGTACACACGCGCCTTATGCACCTGTGTGCACACAGATACGTACATATACACATGCTCACACGTGTGCATGTGCATCTATATGTGCACACACATGTGCACACACATGTACACACGTGCCTTATGCATCTGTGTGCACACACCTGCATACATAGTTGTTAGCTACAGGAGTGCAGAGGTCACGTTCATATCGTCCTCCAACTCTCAGCCAGCATTTACTCAGCAATACAGAATTCAGGAAGACACTGGGAACAAGCAGGTGTCATCCGTTAGGAAATATGGAATATTTATAAATAATGGAAACATTGCTTAGAATCCGTATAATTGTGCATCAGTGTTAGGTGCCACGTTCTGAGTGGGCCCGGGGTTGCTGCACATCCAGAATGACCTGCTGGATCCACTGGGGTAACTGATAACCCCACATGGACATCTCTCCCCCGAGAAGCGGGTGCGTCTTCCAGGCCGAGGCTGCCCGGGTCTGGCATTGATTTTCACCAGATTTTGTTATTACGTATGTCTCACAGCTTTAAAATAGTGGCAAATATGTGCAATTTATTTAAACAACACTAGGGAAATTAACACCATGCAGGCTCATCCTAAGCAAATGAAGATAAAGCAGTTCAAAAAAACCCCAAAAACAGCTTTATGAAAACGTTTACAGTCCTGAGCCTGAAATGCAGGGAGCTCAGGTGAGCGTCTGCTGGTCTCCGAACATTACCAGGGGGTGGGGGGGACACCCCTGTACTGTCTGCCCCATCGCTGGGGGAGGCATCGGGGGAAGCCACACGTGACAAGCACCCCCTCCCCGAGGCTGTGATTGTGGCTGGGGCTCCCAAGTCCGGCTGGCTGCCCTCAGGCAGACACTAACCCAGCCCCTTCTCCTGGGGCAGGTACCTGGGGACAGGTGAACTAGTTACCTGTAGGTGGGGAGCCCCCCAACAGGAGAGTGGAACACATCTGTCCCCCAGAGGCTCGGTCACACAGACTGCAGGCAGTTCTTGCGTCTTCAATGGGAGTAATGATTTGTGCCCAGCCCTCCGCACAGGTAATTTGAGGACAGGTAAAGGGGGCACAGAGACCCGGCCGTGAGGGGTGGCACTCAGCCAGGTGCTCTGGCCTCGAGGTCTGACTCCCGGCGTTCAAATCCTGCCTCTGCCTCCTGAGCTGTGTGACCTTCGGAAGTTACTTAGCCTCTCTGAGCTCCCCCTCTGCCTCCCTAGTAAAGTGGGGTTGAGGACACTTCCTACGGAATCAGTGACGGGGCGGGGGTCTAGGCAGAGACCACGTGGAATGCTCAGTGCCCCGAGGCATCAGCTACTCACGGAGCCGGGGAAGGCGGTTGTCTGTGCCCTGGCTGTGAGGGGACAGTGTGCAGCCAGGACTGGCCTAAATGTCATTCTGTGAAGCTTACTGAGGAAACTAGAGATGTGACCCCATCGATGTGTCATCGTTAGAGCCTGAAGATGAGTCACAGCACCTGTTAGCTTGACTTGAACAGAAGCTGGTATCATGCCACGTTGTGTAGACATCAGGCCACGGGAATATGCGTATGCGCGGGGATCTGCCACGGGATACGCGCACCTTGCATGGCTCCCTTCTGATGTAGGGCAGCGGTGGCCTAGGAAAGGCTTTTGGTTTTCAAACACCTGACTGCAGGAGCTCGAGGCCCTGAGACAGCTGGGGCCCTGGAGGGAAAGTCCCAGCGGGACTCTCTCCTTCCAGTGGGGCTCGTCCAGATGGGTTTTCCCATTGATTCGGGCATTTGGGGCGGATATGAGATTTTATTTTTTCACCACTTAGGCAGTTTTGTCTGTTTTTAACTTATTTCTATGCAACTCTTTTGCAAAAAGGAGTGGGCAAGTTTCTCTGTCCACAGAGGGCAATGGTAAGACCACCCGGGGCCATCTTGCTGGATGGACCTGGAACTCAGGCAGAGAGTGGGACCTGCCATGACTGGAGTGGTGTAGACTGTAGCCAGGTGCCGTGGGCTGTCCCCATCCAGGGCTCTCTCTGCCATGTGAGCTCTGAAGGGCTGCGTGTCCCCGGGGGTCTGCGGGGGCGCCATCCGTGTATGTGGAGGTCGAGGCAGGTGCTGTCTGTGTTTGTGGGGAGTCTACACAGTTGCCGTGCTTGTCCATGGGGGTCTGCTGGCTCCTTTAATTATAGAAAATCATATACATTGTAACATTCAGAAATATAGAAAGGTAAAAGGAATAAAGTAAAATAAAATAGCGTAAAGCTCACTGGTGATCAGAGAAAACCACAGTTGACATTTTGATGTATTTCCTTCCAATCTTTTCTCTGTCCTTAAAAAAAAAAATGGAGATTTGGTTACGTGTACACTTTGGTGTCATTCTCCACTTACCACTATTTTATGGACATTTCTCCAATCCTAGTCTTCAAAGAGTAGCTTTCCAAGACTGTGTAATCTCCCAAGATATGAACACAGCATAATGCATTTAACTAGTATTTCCTGCTATCAGATCTCCAGAGGTTTTTTCCTCATATTTTTATTATTTTATATATGCATAATATTATTATAAAAACATCTGCAATGAACGTGTTTATAGGGAGATTTTCATTTACATATAGTTTCTTTGGGACAGCTGTGGAGCTATTGGGTCAAAAGCCAGGACATTTTTGTTTTTTTCACTGACATAGAGTTGACATTGAGGACGATTTTTGAGGGTCTGGATGGTCACTGGCCCACAGCTTGCCGAGGGTTGTGGTCAGCACCCAGCAGTGTTGGGCCCCATCAGCATCCAGTCCCAGTGGCTGCCTGAGAGGCAGGGGCTCTCATCAGTGTAACTGCCATAGCAACCCTGTGAATTTAGTGCTGTTATTACCAGCCCTAGTTTATAAAAAAAAGCAGCTGGAGTTCAGAGAGATGAAGCAACTTGCCCGGAGTCAGTGAACCTTTGGATGCACATAAATATTTGCTGAACGTCAGGTCCCGCACCCTCCACCGTCACTTCTCCTGACAACACGACACACTCCCCAGCCCTGAGGATCCATTTGTTTAGTCTTGTCAGTTTGATAGGTAAAGAGGATTTATTACTTCAATTTGCATTATTTGATTACCGGGAGATGTGTACATTTTTAATAAGTCTACTGATTTTTATTTTGCTGTTAATTTCTATTCAGGTCCTTTCCCTGTTAACAAAAAGATTTATTTTTTTATTGATTTGCAAGAACTCTTTATATAGTGAGACTGTTAACCCTTTGACAGATTTGTTGCAAATCATGTTTGCCAAATTCATCAACTGCTTTTAGGGTACGTTTTCATAAATAAGTGTTTTAAACTAAAATGCATTTTCCTTTGTGACTTTTTCCCCCCATTCTTCAGGGATTTAAAAGCTCTGGTTCACCCTATGACGTATTCTTCTGTTCTTACGGTTTCTTTCCCCCACCATGCAATTCAGCAATCCATTTTGTGACATGGGTGTCTTGCTAGATTTTTTTCCTTAACACTTAGCCGCTTCCCCAAGCATCATCCAGTCTTTCTCTGTTGATGGAGAACAGAACAGATTCTCTGAACAGATGCCTTTTCCTCTGCGCGAAACTTAACCAGACCTCTTTGGCTCTTCTCTCCCCGCTTCGGGCTAACGCCGCAGAAAGGGAAGCAGAGCGCCGCTCTGGATGCCTCTCAGCCTCCCAGCGACATGCTGTTGCCGTGGCCCCAGCACCGGAATGCCAGTGGGCTGAGGAGACAGAAACGCGACTGGGTCATCCCACCCATCAACGTGCCGGAAAATTCCCGCGGGCCCTTCCCACAGCAGCTCGTGCGGGTAAGTGGAGACCCCTCCTGCTGGCTGAGGAGGGTCTCGGCTCAGTGCACCCTCTCCTCCAGGATCTGGCAAGTCAGTCAGTGGGGCTTGGAGGGGGGGGGCGCTTGTCAGGGAGGGAGAGCGAGGGACGGTCTGCACTTGGCGTCTAAACCTTTTCAGTAATGAGATGACACAAGACAGAGAAAGATCAGAACAGCAGTCCCGTCCTCTAGGGAAGCTGGTCCTGCTGGACATGGGTCATCTCGCCCGTGCTGATGGAACGGGGCAGGGTGGTGACTTGGGGCCTGGCCTTTGACCTCTGACACCTTTCTCTGCTCACATTCTTGTCCAACTATGACTAAGACTCTGGAGGGTGGAAAGACAGTGTGTCTGTGATGGTGGATGAGGATATTGGCGAGAAGCCGGAAATCTTGGGACTGATGCTATGACCCCAAATCCGGCACTTTGGCGGCCCTCGGATGAGCTCCTCCGGTGGGCTCCTTCAGTGCACCTGCTCCCAGCCCCCACCACAAGGTGCTTTCCCCCGGAGAAGGGAAGGATTCATTTTACAAATTTGTTATTTCAATAATCCAGGCCATCAACTAGCATTTCCTTCTTCCTTTTGAATAAAATTGCAACCCAATCTGGACAATAATTTGACAGAATGATGGTGAGAATCCCATTAAGTAGTCCCCCATGCACTGTGGACCATCTCACCCTGCTTGGTGGAAATGAGGGTCAGTGGGGCATCCTTCAGGGGCTGCTTCCCTTCCTCAGACTGTTTTGTTTCCCACTCTGCTCAAGCTGGAAGCCCGGTGTGTGTTTAAAATGCAGAGACCAGGGGCGCCTGGGTGGCTCCATCACTAAGCCTCTGCCTTCGGCTCAGGTCATGGTCCCAGGGTCCTGGGATCGAGCCCCGCATCGGGCTCCCTGCTCGGCGGGGAGTCTGCTTCTCCCTCTCCCTCTGCTGCTCCCCCCGCTCGTTCTCTCTCTCTCTCACATTCTCCCTCAAATAAATAAATAAGATTTTTAAAAATAATAATAATATAATAAAATAAACTGCAGAGATGGAGCAGAACAAAGCAGGGGGGCCCACGTCAGATGCCCCACCACACACACCACGCCCACGGTGACGGGCCATAAACCCCCGCCGGTAGCAGGCTGAGCGTGGGATGTGGTGATTGGCAACGGGAAGCCTGTGTTGGTCTTCCTCCCCAAGCCCAGCCCCCAAAACCTTTGGAATTATCGGAGAGCTGAGAGCGCTGGAACAGTCTTTTGTTATGTTAATGATGTGACGTCTGGAAAGTCCCCTGAGGAAGGGGGCTGGTGTCCGTTGCCAGGGGAACCAACCTTAGGATTCGAGGTGCCCACGTTCAGCCCCACCCCCGAAACGCTGGGTCGAGGGAGGGCCTGGAGGTTGAGTCAGTCACCAGTGGCCGGTGACCGATGATTTAATCAATCATGTCTCAGTGATGGAGCTTCCATAAAACCCCAAAGGCCAAGGTTTGGGGAGCTTTAGGTTGGCGGACCTGGGGAGGTGCAGGGAGGCTGGCGTGCTGAGGGGGTGGGAAGGTGGGAGGGGGGCATGGAAGCTCTGCGTCCCTTCCCCGCTCCTCGTCCTGTGCATCTTTCCCATCCAGCTGTTCAGTTATGTTCTTTATAACAAACTGATAATCTATGGAGTAAACATTTTCTGGGCTGCTCTGGCAATGACTGAACTCTACCAGAGGGTCGTGGGAACCTCCCATCTACAGCCCATCGGTCAGGAGTGCGGTAACCTGGACTTTCCATGGGCGTCTGAGTGGGAGCTGCCTTGTGGGACCGAGCCCTCCCCCGTGGATGGACATGCTCTCCAGCAGCTGGTGTCCCAATGCAGTTCAACGGAGGCGCCCAACAGGGGTCACAGAACTGCTTGTTGGGGAAACCCCCCGACCTCAGGTGGCAGAAGCATCTGAGAGCCTCAGACTCGGAGACTCTGACCTCCGACCTCAGCGCCCCCCCCAAGATGGGGAGCTTCCCAGAGCACCGCCTGCCCCTTGCTCGGCCTGACTGGTTGGAGGTTCGCTGTGACACGGCACAGACTTGAACAAAGCACTCGAAGCATGAACCCCAACCTAAGCAGATTCCCAGGAATCCCATGTTCAGGGTCCATCCACCAAACCCCAAGCCACCAACAGGATGAGGGTTCTGTGCCCCCCTGCGCACTCACCACCCTCGGGGCCCTGGTCATATCTGACCAGCACTTGTTATCTACCGAACACCTCTCATCAGTGATTCACCCTTAATATAAATACGTTTATTTTAAGAGGCGACTTTGTATTAGCTCACAGTTGGAAAGCTGGTATTGTTGGTGACGATAGAAGCCGATTGTAAGACAAGTGTAAGGTGAAGAAAGCGGTTGATGTCTGGCTGTGTATTGTCCGCACTCAGAGCCTGAGGGCTGCCTGGGACTTGTTTACAAGGGAAGCCGTGAGCAAGTGTCAGAGTGTTCTCAAGATGTGCTGGGACCAGGGGCCTCCTCTTGAATGTCATCAGGATCAAAAGCAAATTGGAAAGGCAGCAAGTTTCTCATTGTGTGCGTCAGTCTTATTCAAAGGCTTGTGCTCGTACTAGTCAGAAATCAGCTTAGTAGAAAATTGTTGCTGTAGCTCGGGGCCGGCAGACTCTTTCTGTAAAGGGCCAGATAGTCAATATTTTAGGCTCTGCAGCCAACCAGCCTCAGTTGCAAATACTCAACTCTTTGTAGTGTGAAAGCTGCCATCGGCAAGACATAAACTATCGCTGTGTCTGTGTTCCCATAAAACTTTATTTACAAGAACAAGCAGTGGGCCAGATGTGGCCCGTGGGCCCTAGTTTGGACAAGTGCGGATCCAGCTCATTTCCCAACCTCTGGGAAGGTCTGCCCCCGTCAACCTCCCCGGCAGGAACGTTACAGTGAGTGTGTGAGCTTGAATGCCGAGGGTTCTCGTCTGCTCACACCCCGCGGGGTACACACGTGACCTTGGGCGGGCATCCTAGCCCTGGAATACTCTGCTGCCGGCTTTCAGAGTTTCTCGGGTTGGTGATCCTGGTACGGATACACGGAATCTCCCTCCTCTGTGCCCATCTGCACACAGGCCTGTGAAAAGTACCAGGAGAGAAAGCCGTTGTAGGCAGAGCCCCTGGCCCGCGAGGACTCCCAGGGTCGGTCTCCTGCTGGATGATGGAGAAAAAGACACTTCTGTATTTCTGCCCCAGGGAGCTGCCGTGGTCTCAGGGGCTGACTGGTGGGAGCTGGAGGCAAGGCCAACACAGGAGCGAAGTCCCCCCGACCAGCCGGGCCAGGGATGGCTGCGTGCTCCTGTGGGGGCCATGCTGCATTCCCAACTGAACGGCTCCAAAGCAGGGAGACTCGCCCCTCCCCAGTTAGCACAACCCTTGCCCAACCAGGCTTGGAAGCAGCAACAGGCAGGAGCTCCAGAGCCCCTGCAGATGCAGGGTCCTGAAGACCCCCCTGTCGCTGACATGTCTGACGGGGAACTTGGGGACCGGGCCCACGGCCTTAGGTGTCAGGAGGGAACAGCGGGAAGCAGTTCCCGCCGAGGGGTAGCCTCTCTTGTTTCCTGGTCTGCCCCGTGGCTGCGCTGGGGGCACGCGTGGCCTCGCCTCGGCTCCTCAGACACCCTGCCGTGTCCAGCAGCCCCCGTGGGGACGGCCACTCCGTGCCGGGCACAGCCGCTCCAAAACAGGCTGTGAGCAGAAGGACACGGTGTGGGTTAGTGTTAGCTGACTGCCATAAAGGGCGTTCCCAAAATTTCAGAACTGAACACAATAGAGGTTATTTCTTGCTCCTGTGAAGGTCGTTTGTGGGAGGGATGGCTCTCTACGACGGTCACTTGGGGCCCCAGAATGAGGACTGCAGGAGGGGCTGGGCTTGGACGTGGCCATGCCTGATGGCCAGGGACACCGAGAGACGCAGTCCCGCTCCGCCCGGAGGGAAGGGGATGTGTGTGAAGAGGGGCTGGTCTCTGCCCCAGCAGGTTTGAGAACAGGCATGTCCTTTCCTCCCTGATGGCCCAGCTGTGCCCGGGAGCCCGGGCCAGGGGTGCCTGCGGCTGGCGAGCCGGCAGACCTGATCGCTAGCCCTCCTCCAAGCCTGGTCTTCCTGTCCCCGACTGCCCAGCTTCGTTTCCTGCATGCACTTAGTACCTCTGACCCCGTGCTTGTTACTCGGGCGTCCGGGAACAGGCCTCCTGTGTCCCTAGTGGTGTCCACAGTAGGCATAGCGTTGGCTTAATGAGAGACTGAAGCGAGCCCAGTGGTGGGTGCTGTCGGGGAGCCCGTCGGCTCACTCACCGAAGTGGCCAGGGCACCTGAGCCTCACTTGTTGGGCTTTCAGGGTTTCTGGGATGGGCAGGTGATGGAGCGCATTCCCATGGAGCCTCCCCCTCTGTTCCCACTCGTACACAGGCTTCCAAACCAAGCTGGATTCTCAGGGGGAGAGACACCTTCAGATTTGTCTTTTCCAAATGGCCTCCAAGTGATCATATAAGAACTCAGTACAGAAACACACACGCACACCCCAACCCACTTCATATGCACATGCATGCACCCAGATTCTCCAGTGCTCACCTCCTGCCTCCCTCCCCTTTCCCCCCATTAAATTCTTACCTAGCACAGACAAGGGTTTTGGGGTGCGTTTCTGCGCTGTCTCTGCAGGAAGTTGATGAGTTTCCTGCCCATGTTTTGCGGGAGGCTGTTCCTGAAAGAAGCCGGAATCACAGCAAATGTGAATACAACTTGATGGGGATGAGAAGCTGAGCGTGGAGCACTTTGAGGTTCAGCTGGGATCAGCTGCAATTCTGTGCTCATTAAAGCATTTCATTCTGATAAAATATGTTAAATGCAAAAATGGGCGGGAGAGAAGCAGGCAGAACGTTCTTCCCCAAAAACCTCTGTTAATTACAGGCTTTTTCCTTGGAAGGAATATCACGTCCCTCCGTAAGGACTAGTTGGTTCTCTGGTGCGGGGAGAACGGGTAGCCTGCTTGGGTGGAGAGTCCTGAGCAGGGAAGGCGGGCCGCACCGCTGGGGCCCGGGGAGCCGTGAGTGTCCTGTAGGTCTGCCCACTGCCAGAGTCTAAACTAAGTGGGGAGCCAGGAGATGCAGCCCCTCACAGAGGCCGTCCCTCCTTCAGAACAGAGGGGGAGGCATTCACAGGCGGGCTGATCCCCTGGAAGCTGGAAGGAGGCCTTTTGTTATGGGAAGTGGCAGGAGGGTACCTTCCTGCTCTGGGCTCTGGACAGAGCCCTCTGGGGCCATGGGAGGGTGCCAAGCACCGTGCAGGCCCCAGAGACTCAGAGGGGAGAGGACTGGCGTCCCTTTGTGGCTCAGGGGCCGCTAGGCTGGTGGCTTGCTGCTTGTCGTTCAGAATTTGGTCCCTTGGCTACCAAGGTCAGAATTCCTTCACACGTACGTTCACGGAGGGTTTTGAAAAGCCACTTGCTTTTCTAGCATGTGTGTTAGGTCTGATTTCTGGCAAGATTCAGAGTGAGGATAAAATCAAACTTTTAAAAAGTCTAATAAAAATTCAGAATTTGTTAACTTGAGAGGTTGTCCGGGGCAACTGCCGGAGCTGGCTCAAGATGATGAGGAAAGACGTCATGCTGCTTGGGAGACAAGCCCTTTAATTTTAGAAGTTGGTATTTTAACAGACAGGAACGCATGTAAACCTGTCCTCCGAGCGAGGCTGGAAAAGGTGCTCTGAATGTCAGATTCTAGAAGGAGATGGTTACATAATCGCTTAGCATCAAGAGTGGCCACGTGGCCAAGATGAGCAGGAGGCTGTTTCTAGAGCAGGGAGCTCATGAGAGCGCAGCTGCAGGGGGCTGGGAAGGATTGCGAAAATCAGCTTCCCACCTAACAACCTGACTGGGCTCAAAATGACTGAAGTCCACGGCTTTATTCACATTTCCTTGGTAAGTTTGGCTGCCATTTTGTACACATACGCTGCGTTCCTTCACATCCAGCCACTGATCTCTGCTGACCTCCTGTGTGGACACGGACAGGCTGGGTCTTTGGGGCACAGGCTCTGGAGCTCAGTGAGCAATGAGATGTGCCCCAGGTCAGGGTCTGCTCTGTGACATATGTGACAGGGACATGGTGAATCGCCCCATAGTTGGCCCAGGGTAGACTCTCCATAGATGTTGATCGGGTGTATGAATATACGTGATGGAGCCAGCTGAGTTCTAACTCACTGTTACCCTACGAAATGTTTGCTGGTGACCTCGTGCTGCGAGCACCATAGTGCCCACCTAGGAACTTAGTCTCTGGCTCTCTGAAGGCATCCATTCATGCAGGAGTGACCAAGTGGTCATTATTCACCATCTCATGGAAGTTGGGTGACCTTTTGAAATGTGACATGTGTGTGTTTTTCCCCTTCCTTTGCTTCCCCACTGTCTCCCGGACAGGGTCTCACTCCTTAGCAAGTCACACAGGCCCTCAGAATCTGACGTTGCCCCTCGGCACACCAAACCCCAGCCATGCTGGGCTGCTAGCAGCTTGCCAACTGATCACACCATCGGTTGCCTAGAGTCCTGCGTACACTCTTCCGTCAGCCTGGCCTGTTTTCTCACTGCCCCTGACACCCCCAGCCTGGCCACTCCCCGCCTCCTCTGAGAATGGACCGGCGGAGGCCCTCCCATGGGCAGCACGGCACCCCCGTGGCCTGCCCTTTGGCCTGCCTCTGCCACTGGCAGAGTTTGATAGTGTTTTGTCAGTGATCATTGATCTGTCTTCCCCACTAAACATAAAGATCCTTGAGAGACAGTCCACCTGTCAAGCACAACACTGGGGACAAAGTAGGTGTCATTAAGTGTTTGTCCAATGAATGAGTGATACAGCACTTGTGCCCATCTCTAGTGGTCAGCCTTTCGTGATCATTTTGAAGACCGTTAGGTTAATTATACAATACTTGAAAGTAACTGCATTGGAAGTTCTGCTTCTGGTAACGGTGGAATAGTTTATACCAGATTAACACTTCTGAAATAACGATTATAAACCTTGCAACGAAATTTCTTTAACTATGTGAAGTGGCTGGAGAGTGGCCAGTAGTGGACAGAAACTGCTATGGACTCTACCCTTGAAAGAAGGGAATTGTTTATATGGCTTTCCGTCTGCGAGCACTCATCCTGCCATCAATGGGTGGCTAGATCTCATGCAGAAAACCTCAGTCTCTCTGGTCAGAGGAGTTGGAAGACGGAGTTTAAAACTGACAAAGCAGCAGAATGTGAGGGGATAAATCCCATAAAATATGGAGCCCCAGATGGGGACTCCCACATCTGCTTACAAGCTCTGCCCAGTCAGGGAGCTATGAATATATGAGGGAGACTCCAGAGAACCCAGTGAAAAGCAACAGCAAGAAGATTGAAAGAACTGAGCAGAGATTTCGACTGCTGTCTACTGTGAGGGAAACAGATTTAGCTTTGGGTCCAGCCGATTAACTCCCTGCCTTCACAAAAATCCATGCCCTTCAGAGAAAGATAACAGAACCCGTCTCTACAACGTATCAACCACAATGATCAAATACACAAACAAAAATTACTAGACATGCCCTCAGAAAATAGAATGAAATCAAAATGTGACCCACAATTAAGAGGGGAAAATCACCCACAGAATCTAACTCTGAGATCACTTAGATGTTAAAATGACCAGCAAGACCTTTGAAATATCCCTTATAAATATGTTCAAGGACTCAAAGGCAAACGTGGTCAGAATGAATGAATACATGTGGAATCACAGCAGAAAAGGGAAACTAAAAATATAGCAAATTGGAAGTGATGAAACTGAACCGTACCACATCTCTAATAAAGAACTCACTAGACTGGTTTCCAAGTAATTGGTAGAAGGCAAATGAGTGACTGCATTTAAAGATAGACCAGTATAAATCATCTGATCTGAAGAATGGCAGAGGAGAACTAAAAAACAAAATTTCAGCTGGACAAGAGAAACAAGCTTACGGATCCAAGAAATTTATTGAACCACAACTAGGATAAATACAAAGAAAGCCAAACCTTGATTATTCTCAGACTGATGAAATTCAAAAAAAAAGAAATAGAAATCTTGAAAGCAGAGGAAAAGATGCAGTACATCACAGGGCAGCAATGATGAGGGCTGGCTTCTCTTTAAGAGGCCACTGGCAATGGCATACCATTTTCAGATTGCTGAATGAAAAAAAGAAACCTATCAATCAAGAATTCTATATCCAGAAAAAAAATGTCCTTCAAAATCGAAGGTAAAATAAAGACATTTCTGGTAAGCAAACTGAGGGAATTCATTGCCAGCAGACCCACAAGAAGTGGTAAAGGGTGTTCTTTAGGCTGAAAAAAAAAGAGGATTCAGGCTGGAAATTTAGATTTACAGGAAGGGATGAAGAGCACAGGAAAAGGCAAATTTGCAGATTAAGGTAAAAGATTATATTTTCTCTTAACTTACTGAAAAGACAACTGACTGTTTAAAGCAAAGGTATAACATTATACTGCAGTGTTTATAATTCATGAGATCTAAAGAGATCGTGGAGGGCGCCTGGGTGGCTCAGTCGTTAAGAGTCTGCCTTCGGTTCAGGTCATGATCCCAGGGTCCTGGGATCGAGCCCCGTGTCGGGCTCCCTGCTCCGCGGGAAGCCTGCTTCTCCCTCTCCCACTCCCCCTGCTTGTGTTCCCTCTCTCGCTGTCTCTCTCTCTCAAATAAATAAATAAAATCTTTAAAAAAAAAAAAAAGAGTTCGTGGAGATGTCACCTCTGCCTTCACCATGCAGTCCGCTGCTCTGATGGTCACCGGAATGGAAGGAACCCCTCCAGGTTCATTGAAGAAGACATTCTGAGTGTCGTCAGCTCATCCCCAATGGAAACATGCCTCCTTAGGGAAGGCCTTAATTATCTAGTAACATTTTCATAGAAACTTCTGGACTCCTTCTGCAATGAGTCAGGGTGGTACTCCCACTTGCCCTCTACCTGCAAGGTGGTGTCTGCCTCTTCCCCAGCCCCCTGTGGGGGTGGGGTCAAGCACTGCCCACCCCAGCCTGGGTCCCAAAAGTGCAGCCCCAATACAAGCACACCATTCAAGATCTTCCACAGCATCTGTCAAGCCTCCTTGTAATTAGACATCGTGTTGAGACCTGGGGGGAATTTATACCATCCTTGCTAAAGCCAGAGGGACATGAAGAAAGCAGTCATTCGCGGATTCAGCTGCCTTTGGTTCTGCGATTTCATCAGTCATGTGAAAGAAATGTGCAGATCCTTTGTGTTTACCGTTCCTTCATCGGAGCGGAAAATGTTCCCTTTCTTGAATTGCTTTAATGGCTATATTTATGCAGCTGAAAGATCTTTAAGAAATGAAAGTTGAATCGAATTGCTGCAAATGCTCAGATAATTTATCTGAGAATATTCAATTAGAATATATTAATATTTTAGATTTCCATCATTAATTTAATATTCAGAGATTTAATGTAGTCATTGAATCACTGTAGCACCCTGTGTGGGTGGGTGGTTAGGACGGGTGCTCCGAGCACCTGCCATGAATGGCCAGCTCACAGTGGCGCTCACACCCACAGCCCCCACCCCCACCCCCCGCCGTGCGATTTCTGCTGTGGACACCGGGCCTCGGGTCTGCAGACCAGGCATCGTCTGCAAGTGTGGGCACAGGCTGGGGGTTCCGCCAGGCCTCACTGTGGAGACCAGGGAGGAGGTCAGTCTGGTAAGGGCTCGGAATATTCTGGAGCTTGAGGAACACTGCCCCCCAGTCGTAGGAGGAAGTGGCTGTTGGAGTGAAGGCTGCCTCCCGCCTGGCTGGCAGGTCTAGTTTGTTGTTCTTCTAGTCCTAACTCACCTCTGGGATGATTTGGGTGTTAACAGCGAAACCAGCTTCCGGTCCCCTCTGGTTCCCCTGGGGCTACTGTAGGGTGGACAAGTTCCAAGAGGATGTAGAGTCCTCAGGGTATATTGGGGTAAGGTTGCCAGTGGCCCATTCCTGGAAAGAGTGTCCTTCTTTCTACAATGTGGCCTCCTTTCTTGTACAAAATGATGGTACCAGGAGGTCGTGGTGAAGGTTATCTGTTCATTCATCACACGCTTCTGAAGCCTTTACATACAATCTGAACACCAGCTCTGTGTTGTCCCAGGTGCAGAAGATGCACAGAGAACAGACGAGACAGAGTCCAAGCATCCTGGAGTTAGGTTTAAGGTCGGGGAGAGGGATAAGTCAACCCAGAAGTACCTATCAGGGGCCACAGGGTGTGGGGCACAGTGAGGCTTCCTGTCGCATGAGGTAGCTCGGGAAGTCACCTCTGGGGTGAGAGCACGTGCCGTACCAGAGGAACTGTGGTATGTAGGAAGGAAGGGCATTCGGGCAAGGGGAACAGCACAGTCTTTGAAGAAGAGCCGGGAGGTCACAGTGGCTGAATGGAGACAGCCAGAGAGAGGGGAAGGTGGTGAGCCAGCGTGGAGGGTGGCAGGACCAGGTCAGGAGGGCAGCGTGTGGCCGTGGGGAGGACTTGTTTTACTCTGAGATCCGAGGGGTGACATGACGAGGCTTAGATTCACCAAGACCCCTCTGGCTGCCACTCGGGACCAGACCAAGCACGAGCAGGGGCAGCGGAAGGAGACCGCCTAGTGAGGAGACTCCTGCTATGAGGAGCGTCAAGGGGGCGTTGTTTTAACGCACAGTAACAACGTTGAAAACCTCGACAAATCCCTTTTTTCTTTGTTAAGTTTCCTTCTCAGTGAAATTCTGGATTTGGGATCTCCTGCTACTCTGGGACTTGCAAGACCCTTGGGTTCTTCCCCTCTTGGAGCCCGGGGAAGGGTCCCTGGGATCTGAAAGGAAAAAGGTCATCCCTGTGAGACCCTCCACCCCATGCCTGTCCCTCCTTGGGCGCTAAGAGCAGCAGAGGGTGCCCAGGCCTGGCCTGTGGGGAGTAGACCAGCAGTCAAAACCCGGTCAGCATGCAGATGTGTTTGGTGTGACCTCTGCAGAGTTCCGCAGAAACGTGGACTCATTCCCAACATTTAAACCATGAAATGCCCATCTTCCACTCCCTAGAGAAAAACCACATGCAGGTATTTTCTAGAGCAGTCAGGGCAGCTGACGTGGAGGGGCCTATCCTGGGTGCAAGCTCCAGCAGGCCACCATGTACTGTGGTGGACCACGATTGCCACCAACCGCTGACGTCTCCCTCTCCGCCCGCATGGCTCACCAACAGCCCAGCTGGGGCCCTGCGAGCATTTGGCTTGTGTCCCAAAGCCCTGGGCCCTTCGTGTCTGTTAAAAGCAAAATTAGGCAGACGATTAAGCGTCATCTCTGAAGAGACCAGAGCCCTGCAGGCCAGGGAAGGGGGGTCCCGAGGCTACGCCCCACTGCCTGCCTCTTGTCTTTCCCCATAGTGCGTCACCAGGACAAAGCGGGAGTGTTTACTGGGCATCGACTCTGGTCAGCATTGAGGTACAGTGGCAGCTACAAAGTCATGGCCCCGTCCTGTCCTTAGCGCTAACACACTGATGGTGCAGACAGACAAGAGAAGAGACTGTCCGAATTCGGAAGGAACCACGGAGAGATCAAACAAGGGGATCAGACCGGCAGGGAAGGGCAGGTTGGGAGGGAGCAGGTGGTTTAGGTGGGGCGTGTTGGTGAAAGTCTCTCCAAGAAACCACTGTTGTGCTCCCACAGGATTAGATGTCATCTGTGCCAAGACCAGGCAGAGAAAACAGTAAGTGCAAAGATCCTGGGGTGAGAACAAGCCTGACACCCAAGGAATGGAAAAGTCTTTGCAGCCAGGATGTGATGAGCAAGGAGAGATGGGAGGGCAGCCCAGGAGGAGGGCAGGAATCGAGCCCTTCGGGGCGTCCAAACCAAGCAGGAGATCCAGCTCTTCAACCCCCACCCCCACATTGAGAAGCTTTAAAAATGTCCTGTGTCATGGTCTGTGAGGTGCCTTGGGCTGCCATCTGGGGTCGGCGGGGGGAAGGTTAAGGACCAGAGCTGCACCAGAGGCCCAGGCAGAGGGAGCCGGCCCAGGGGAGCAGTGGCGTGGGCTGGGCAGGACGGGAGAGGCTCCCGGTGAGGAGTGGAGCACCGGGGAGCCCAGATACACTGCTGTTAACTGCAGATTCCCGGGCCCTGCTGTCCTAAATGTGCTGGGAAAACTGGGAGTCACCGAGGCCTCTGCATCCCCAGCCACACTGGGCTGGCTTCTGTGCCTCCAGACCCACCTGTGCCTATGCAGACCAGCTCCGAGTGGGCAGCCGTGGCCCCCCAGGATGCCCAAGGGGGTGACGGATTCCTTCATCACATCAGAAATCGGTCCACGCTGGGGCCCTGGAGCATGGAGCTGCGGGCGGCTGCCTGGTTTTATTCAGTTTTCTCCTACTCCTAAGGAGTCACAAAGCAGTGCCCTGGGCATGTCCTGGTGCCCCAGCAGCGTGATGGGACTTGACATCTGGGCCTCCTCCCACTCCCTCCATCCCTAGTGGACTGGCCAGCTGATGTGGATGGTGACTGCCCCCAAGATGGGACACCAGCAGCTCTGCTGAGCTGGGCTCCCACCTGCCCTACCTGACTCCAAGCACAGGCCTCCCCAAGTCCAGCAAAGCCCTGCTGCACACACACGCACACACACACACGCACACACACACAACCCTGGATTTCCACTTTGCCCCCACGGGACGCTGTTTATGACAGCCTGTGGGTAAGGAGCATACACTTTTGCCACCACAGGTGGGGACTGAAGCTCAGAGAGGTTGAGTGACTCACCAAGGCCACACAGCCAGGAAACAACAGAGCAGGATGCCTGCCCACACCATCCCCTGTGTGAGTGACTTCACAGCTCAACGCTGCTCCCTCCTGGCCGGTGGACGAGGCCCTGCTGGTGGCCCAGCTGACTGTCACCTGATGCTTTGCTTGCAGCTTGGGGCTGCCCAGGAGGACTCCCATTTGGGTTCTCCACTCAGCTCCCCGTGCTGAAGCCCCTTGAGCCCATGCCAGACTTTTGCCTCCTGTTTCCTGGAAGGGAAATCCTGTAGGAATAGACGAGGTTCCGCTGCCACCTTCCTGGGCCCTGCAGAGCCCCTGCTTGGGGGAGGGAGGGCCACAGGAGGAGCGGGGGCACCTCGAGACTCCTCAGGCGGCCGAACCCAGCTGGGGGCAACCGGAAAGCACCGCTGTCCTTAGGGGCTAGGGCTGGGGGTGCCACAGGGGCTCCAGCAGCCTGTCCACCGCCGAACGCTGAGACGGAGAGCTTGAGACCCAGAGGAGGACGGGGGAAAAAATAGCACCACCAAGCAGAAGCCGTTTGCAGGGGCTTGTGCTAAAGTGGAAAATGTTCCTCTTCAATGAGAAATTGAGTTTCACACCGCTCTCCCAACGGTGACAAGCTGCACGCCTGTTCCGGCTTGCCGCGAGAGCGCCATATGGTACCAACTTTAGCAAGTCGACGCAATGGCCCCAACGGGAGGGCCACCCTCCCTCCTGGCTGCAGGGAGAATGGGGCCCCAGCCAAGGGCCCAGAGGGGCGGCCAGTGTGTCCTCGGCCGGGCTGACCCGAGGGGCCCCGCCACACTGGCGGACCGTTGGCCAGAAGGCCGGGGAGTGGAGAGCCACTTGAGTCCATCCTCAGTGCGCTGGAAGGACGCCAATGTCCCCACCGATGAGAAGTGAGGTGGCCTTGCAGAGCCCCGGGTTCTGATCAGGAGGGTCGGGCGGGCTCCACAAGCCTCTGGTGGGCATGCACACGGGATGCAGGGCCCTCACACTTGGACCGGGTGCTTGCCTTCGGCTTTGACGAAGAACTGTGGGGACCCTCAGGCTCACTCTCCGCCTTCATCCACTGGAGGTAGCAGTCCAGCTGGGAGGCTGCAGGGGACGAAGCCCTTGGTACGTTCACAGTGAGTGTCTCTGCCCGTTCTCCCCAGCAGCTGATCCCCAGCCAGCCCCAGGCCAGAGTTCTCAGGACAGCCCGGTCAAGTGCCCCTTTATCACTCTGCACACCCCCAGGCGCACGGTTCATAAGTGTCCCCTGTGGGATTTCAGCTCAAGCAGTGCTGCTCCCAAGCCAGCAGGTGGGACCAGCTGAGCCGTGGGTACCTGGCAGCCGAGACTCTGGGCCCCACAGTGGCACCTCCCGCACCTCTCCCGACCTGGACCTCCACCTGGGGGAAGCAAGGAGTGGGCGAGGGTGGTGGACTGTGGTCGTGCCTTGCACTCGCCTTCTGCTGCCCCCAGTGGGGTGAGTCTCCCATGGACACACGGGTCCCAGCACCTCTCACCACAGCCAATGAGGAATCGGGATGGGCCATGGTCCTCATCCTGTCCAGGTCCCACCGCGCCTTCTCTGGCACCTCCGTGCCGACCCACAGCCACAGGCCGCAGAGCTCCAGCCTCCCCGTATCCACTGCACTGAATCCTCTGGAGGCCGTGGGATCCTCATGAAGAAAATGATTGGTCAGAAGATGCTGGTGCTGACACTCTGGAAAACGGTATGGAGGTTCCTCAAAAAGTTGAAAATAGAGCTACCATATGATCCAGCAATTGCACTACTGGGTATTTACCCCAAAGATACAAATGTAG
Organism: Neomonachus schauinslandi; assembly: GCF_002201575.2. Taxonomy (NCBI): domain Eukaryota; kingdom Metazoa; phylum Chordata; class Mammalia; order Carnivora; family Phocidae; genus Neomonachus; species Neomonachus schauinslandi. The sequence goes on from NC_058412.1 coordinate 136,455,580, forward strand.
GGATCTGAAGGGGTACGTGCACCCCGATGTTTATAGCAGCAATGTCCACAATAGCCAAACTGTGGAAAGAGCCAAGATGTCCATCGACAGATGAATGGATAAAAAAGATGTGGTATATATATATATATATATATATATATATATACAATGGAATATTATGCAGCCATCAAAAGGAATGAGATCTTGCCATTTGCAACGACGTGGATGGAACTGGAGGGTATTATGTTGAGTGAAATAAGTCAAACAGAGAAAGACATGTATCATATGATCTCACTGATATGAGGAATTCTTAATTGTAGGAAACAAACTGAGGGTTGCTGGAGTGGGGGGTGGGGTGGGAGGGATGGGGTGGCTGGGTGATAGACATTGGGGAGGGTATGTGCTATGGTGAGCGCTGTGAATTGTGCAAGACTGTTGAATCTCAGATCTGTACCTCGGAAACAAATAATGCAATATATGTTAAGAAAAAAAAAGAAGAAGAAGAAGGTAGCAGGAGGGGAAGAATGAAGGGGGGAAATCGGAGGGGTAGACGAACCATGAGAGACGATGGACTCTGAAAAACAAACTGAGGGTTCTAGAGGGGAGGGGGGTGGGAGGATGGGTCAGCCTGGTGGTGGGTATTGAGGAGGGCACGTTCTGCATGGAGCACTGGGTGTTATGCACAAACAATGAATCATGGAACACTACATCTAAAACTAATGATGTAATGTATGGGGATTAACATAAGAATAAAAAAAAAAAAAGATGCTGGTGCTGAGAAGCGGTGCTGAGGGGAACCTTCCGGAAATCAGACTGGATGACACCGCATATACCAAAGCACTTCATCCAGGTTCCTTGCTCCAGGGGGTGGGTGTTCATGGACACCAGCAGGCTGGACAGCAGGCCAGGAGACTGGCAGGGACACCAGGGGCCCTGGACCACCTGCTTCCTCCCCCAGTGCAGAAGAAAGGCCTGGGCCAGACAGGGAGACACAGGCTCCTGCCGCCGGGGGTGCTGGCGGTGGTCTCCCAGGGCCGTAGCCACGGTCCCGAGTCTGACCACTGCACAGCCCCGGGGCCTGCCGCCTCTGGTCCAGATCTGCTTGTCATTGACTCTGCGGTCAGTGCTTCCTTGCAAAGCCCCCAGCTAATGACAGTTAGCTCTGCTGACCCTGTCTCATTTGGAACCAGAGGCCAAGGGCTGATAACCACTGCATCCCAATCAAATATCCCCTGAGACGGCTCCAGGCTCTAGGACCCTCCCCCATGAGACCACTCCAGGTTCTAGGACCCTCCCCTGAGATGGCTCAGGCTCTAGGACCCTCCCCCGCCCCGAGACTGCTCCAGGCTCTAGGACCCTCCCCTGAAACAGCTCCAGGTTCTAGGACCCTCCCCTGAGATGGCTCCAGGCTCTAGGACCCTCCCCTGAGACAGCACCAGGCTCTAGGAACCCCCCCCAAGACCGCTCCAGGCTCTAGAACCCTCCCTTGAGATGGCTCCAGGCTTTAGGACACTCCCCTGAGACTGCTTCAGGCTTTAGGACCCTCCCCTGAGATGGCTCCAGGTTCTAGGACCCTCCCCCACTGAGAATGCTCCAGGCTCTAGGACTCTCCCCGCTGAGACTGCTCTAGGCTCTAGGACCCTCCCCTGAGGGTCCTGCAGCAGGCTCTAGGACCCTCCTCTGAAATGGCTCCAGGTTCTAGGACCCTCCCCTGAGATGGCTCCAGGGTCTAGAACCTCTGAATGCAAATTTTTAAAGCTTTTCATGTATGTTCAATGCGTACCAGCTTCTTGTCAGAGCTGTGGTATTGAGGATTAATTTTATAGTTGCTACATTTCTGATCAACTGTTACTTATAATTAGCCCCTATAAATGTTTCTAAATAATCAGTTAATATTTGAATAACTTAAACTACATAGCTGCCTTATCACTTTTATCCGGAAATTACGTTTAGATGGCTACAAACTGGGAACTTTACAGAGGCAGGGCTGTGCGTCTGGCTAGCTTAAGCGTGGATTTGGCTGATACCCAGCTGTTATACTCGGAGGCGGGGGAGGAGGGGTTAAATCTGTCTCAGAATGTAAAAGCATTATTTTAAATAGTCCCATGAATATGAGGAGAATTGAGCAAGCTGCAGTGTGCCTGAGTCAGGATTCTCTAGAGGCGTGTAGGGATGTCCCCTCCTGTGTCTCCAGTTGGTGTGGGCGGCGTTTTGTGGCTTCTGGAGGGTGGGCGGCCAGCACAGGTCCCCCGGGAAACATCTGGGGCTGTGGGGTAAGTGGAGCCTGGGGGCAGGGGCCTCGGAAGGTTCTGGCAGAGCCTTGGGCTTAAAGGCAGGGGCTTGGCAGGCTGAGGGTATGGAGGGTTTCATGGGCACCCACAGGGCCTCGGGCCGAGAGACAGGTCTGCTGGAATTTCCCGCCTCATCTTGCCTGATCAGTGAGCCCGTTAAGGACCCTAGGCCTCAGAACCTTCTGGCATGTGGGGGCCTCACTGCTCACAGTTGAGAAGGACCAGTGTCCCCTCTGTGACGTTTTCAGGGCCCGCATGTCTGGGTAAGGCCACAGGCCCTGCTCCGACCCCCACGCATCCTTCCTGGGGCAGCTGGGGGGACGGGGCACTGACCGCCTCTTCTCACTCCGGCGCTTTGGGCATTGTGGTGCTGGGCTCTGTCGTCACTGGGGGCTGGGAACCCTCAAACTGTGACATGAGGTGCCTGCCCCCACGAAGGTGGTGGCTGCTGAGGGCCGTGCTCACTGCAGCAGACGTTGCAGCCTGGGAGCTCAGCAGAGAGTGGAGAGGAGCCCTGATACCTGAGACTGGGGGGTGGGAGGCGGGGCAGCCCCTGGTCGAGGGTTGGGGGCGTCTACTACAAACCGTGGCAGGTGCGGTCAGAGCCTGACAACCAGACCCCGCCCCCCCGTGTCTCTGAAACACAGAAGGGCTCCCCCCGGGCTTCTCTAGTCTCCTGTGGCTGCTACAAAAAAGCACTGCAAAATCAGCAGCTTGAAGCAGCCCCCAGGTCGGTGTACAGAAAGGCAGCTGATTCTGTGCACTGATTCGCTATCCTGCCACTTGGCGGAATTCCTGTATGGGTTCTAGCAATTCTGGGGGAGTCTTTCGGGTTTTCTACATAGAGAATCGCGTCGTCTGATTGCTGAGGCAAGGACTTCTAGTACTATGTTGAACAGCAGTGGCAAGAGTGGGCATCCCTGTCCTGTTCCTGACCTTGGGGGAAAAGCTCTCAGGTTTTCCCCTTTGAGAATGATATTCACTGTGGGTCTTTCGTAGATGGCTTTTATGATATTGAGGTATGTTCCCTCTATTCCTATGATTTCACTCCTATGTGGAATTTAAGAAACAAAACAGAGGAGCATAGAGGAAGGGAAGGAAAAATGAAATACGAGGAAATCAGAGAGGGAGACAAACCATTAGAGGTGCTGAACTTTAGGACACGAACTGAGGGTTGCTGGAGGGGTGGTGGTGGAGGAATGGGGTCACTGGGGGATGGGCATGAAAGAGGGCACGTGATGCAATGAGCACTGGGTGTTGTGTGCAACTGAGGAACCCCTAAATTCTACCTCTGAAACTAATAAAAAAAATAAAAACTAAATTTAAAAAGACAGCCCACATTTACTCTCCACCAGCTCTAGAGGCCAGAAGTCTGAACTCCGTTTATGTGGGTCAAAATCAGGGTGTGGGCAGGGCGGTGGTGTCCCTGTGGGCTCTTGGAGAAGGGTTGGCCTGTCTTCTCCAGCTTCTAGAGGCACCTGCAAGCCTCGAGGGACGTGTGGCCCCTCCCACACGGTCAAGGCCAGCCTCCCATCGCTCTCCCTACCACTGGAGCCAGACCTCCCTCTGTTTCCCTGTGATTGCATCCAGGGCCACCCAGTAACCCAGCACCATCTCCTGTCTCAAGTCCTAAACCTAATCTTGCTAAGCCTGAAGGGTCTCTGCCTTGTGAGATGACATTCACGGGTCACAGGGGTTCCTATAAGCGGATCGAGATAGAGGTTCTGGTCTCTGCCGTGTTCCCACCGATGACATCCTTCACCTTCTCTCCTAAAAGAAGGATGCTAACAACAGCTAACATGTATCAGCCCTTGGAGGAGCCAGACCCCTGCAGACACATCCCCTGCTCTATTCAGTCCCCCTGCAGCCCTGCAGAAGGTGGACATACTCTGACCTGCCTCTGTGCCCCGCCGGGATGACCAGGCACAGAGAGGCCGAGGTTCTCACTCGAGATCACACAGCTCAAAGCACAGAGCTTGGCTTTGAGCCCACAAGGTCACTTAAAGAGCCCACCCTACAGCCACCCCGCTGTGCTTAAGTGGGAACCTCATAGAGGTCGGTCGTGCCTGGCAAATGATGTGGGGGATCCAGTCCCCCAAATTGATGGGTGCGGCCCCCCAACCTGTTTCCACCATCTCCAAGTTAGTTTTAAAGAAACGAATTTCTTGCGCAGGAGACTGCTCTGAAGGAGAACTTATGGGGGAAGAAATGCAACCTCTCTGCTGGAGGGGAATAAAAACTCAGAATCTGCTTGTGTTTGTCACTTGCTGTTGGAAGCCCATCGGCTGCACCAGCTCCCGACCGCTGCACACAGACCGTGACTGAGAAAACGCAGAGTGAGTTTGCAGGGGCGCCTGGCAGCAGGGGCAGCCGGACAGAGCTGCCAGCTCGGCGTGGAGGGGGACCGGAGGCGGCACAGAGGGCCCGGCCCACCATCACCATCCAGGCCTGCCCTCCTCTGGCCCTCGGAGTCCCGGCTCTGGGGGCGGCTGGGGGGCCGCTGAGCGCCCTTCTACCCCTGGGAGCTTTGGGCGTCGCGGTGTGGGGCTCCGGCTCACGGAGCAAATCCTGCACAGAGGGCTTTCTTCACCACCGTCCGTCTGTCCGGGTCCGGCATCCTCCCGTGCAGCAGCTGGTCACTGCAGGATCCAACTGTGGAGAGCATCACCCTCCTCCTGTCACCACTTCCCACGCCCTCCGCCCCTGCCCATCCCATCTGTGGGAGAGCCAACCCCCGTCTCCCCGGCAAGGCCTCAGCCGGTGCTCACGGAGGGCTTCGGGGTCCCCGCTGGGTCACCCCTCATGGGCTCCAGCCTCCATCCCGATGCTTTTGGACCAGCAGGTGAGAAGCTGGCCGGGTCCTTGGCGCACTCACGCCGATCCATCCAAGCCAGCAGTTAGCAGTGCCCCAGAGACACATACAGCAAAGAGTGTGCCCAAACCGATTTCCCCGGCCTGGTTATTTCAAAGTCTAAAACTCCCTACTTCCTGGAGGCAGGCGGTATTTAAATTTAAGTTTGGTTCCCAAATGAGATCTTTTCATCCAACGGTTCAACTGTACTTGGAAATATGAAGCCTTGCTTATATGTTCGGGTAACTTTGGCTGGAGTGGTAGCTGCCGTCTCTGGCTCTGAGCGTGTCCCCGGCTGAGGGCATCCACCCAGATCGGACTCGGGCTCTGCTGCTGTGTGGTCCGGGGCATCCTCCGTGCTGGCTCCGCAGAGTCCCAGTGGGGCGACACCCTCAGGCCACCACGTGGCTTCACAGCGGTGTCAGCCGTGGTCCATTGGAGGCACCTACCAGCTCCTTGCTCTGCCCCCAAGGAAGCTCCATCTGGAATTTCGCAGCCTCTATCCAATCTCTCAATGATTAAACTGTCAGAATGAAAATCCATTCTAAGAAAAGCTTCCATTTCCAGCGGTCTACAGCTTAGAGAGTGCTCGACGCTAAAAACCCCGAGGACGGGCCACATGCGGCAAGAACAGCATCCACAGGGAGGCAGCCCGCGGCGTCCGCACTGCCCCGCGTCTCCGGAGGTGTCCCAATGGCGGACAAGTTCGACGAATTATAAACGACTGAAACCTTTTGTTTTTAGCGCAAGTCCCTCATCAGGGAAATTGCCAGACTTGTGAATTATCTTGCCAAAATAGATGCACATGCTCTCCAAACAGGTTTGTTTTTTGTAAGTGGGGGTGGGGAACAATAGAAAAACAGATGGGGGGGGCTTGTTCAGGCGGTGAAAGACACAGCTTGCACACTGTCCAGCCTGCCCTGAGGAGTCCTGAGAGCCGCCCCCGTGGCAATGCTGAGGACCGGATGGGGCCCTTCACCCGTGGGTCTGTGCTCACTCCGGGAAGTCTGTGTCAGAATTGAAGTGGACTGTAGCACACGCACTTGGTGTTCAGAGAGCTGGAGAATTGGTTGGTGTGGAAACACAGACCAGATGCTCTCCCCGATGGAAGGAAACAGGCAGTGGACAAGCAAAACAGACAGATGTCCATTCAGAGTGACCAGGATGAGCTGTCTGTGGCTGGAGGGGGGCCATGTCCTCTGGGCGAAGCAAGCTTGGGGAGGTCAGCAAGGACCAGGGAGGGCCACACGTGGAACCATGCTCAAGCGTCCCTGAAGGTCATTGCAGGGTCCAGACTGGGACAGCTGCCCAGCCCTCAGACACTTGCCATCCTGTGAGGAACGGAGAGAACCCAGCCCCATGGGCACGGACCCAGCTCTGCCCCAGAACCGCTGGGGACGCCGCAGTGCCCAGAGCCACTCAACTGCTGGGTCGTAGCGTGTTTGAACTCCGCCAGGCAGGGCTGGGAGTATGAACAGGTGTATTGAGAGAGGTGCAAGCTCAGTGGTCGTCCGAGAAAGAACACAGGGAGCCGTGGTCCCGCACGGCCATCGCCCCATGCTGGCCAGGGCCAGGAGGGAACCTATCCAGCCCTCCAGCAGGAATATTCACTGGCATGCCATCTGGAAAGCACTTCGGTGGCACTCGGGAAAAGTGAGAGTGTGATCCTGATTGCTGAGCAATCGCTGGTTATGTATGTGGGGGTCTGCCCAAGAGAGAGCCGCTCACGTACCCCAGGAGTCTGCTGCACCGCTCGGTGCTCTGGAAGGCTTCCAGCTGGGGCCCGGGGAGGGACGGCTGTTACCCGGGGAAGGGGAGCAAGGAAGCCTGCGTCGGGGCTCGCCTGGGCTGCACTGCAGGGGTTACTGGGGCATATGTGTAATATGGCTGGGTGCCGTCTCTTTGGGGAAGACCTCCACGTGTGGCTCTGCATTCCGTGCAACCAGCTGATGTGTGGGACAGAGGAGCCCTGAGCGCCGGAGCTGGAAGGGCCCTCAAGCCTTCCCGACCTCACAGCCTTGCCTCTGCGCCCGGCTGCATTACGAGGGTCTGGCCGGGTGGGCAGTCCCAGCCACACCGTGCACACACGAGGGCAGAAGGAAACGGGCAGCCGGGTACCCTGTCTGCAGAGCAGTCCTGCAGCGCTTCGTGGCTGAAGACAAAGAAGGCACTGCAGGACAAGGCCAGGCTAAAAGACGATCCCTTCTAGGAGATTGGAATGCTGGGGCTTGTTGTATGAGTCTCGTACTTGTTTGTGTCTTTAAAATCTTTACCCCAAAAAACTGTGAAGGGGAACATGCAGACAGGCAGGAGCGGGAGCAACCTGGTGGGAAAGCAGCGTTCGTGTGGGGCTTGAAGGGGCTGGGCCCGGGCGGCGGGGACCCTGAAGGTCAGGTCGCTTCGAGGAGCTGCAGGTTGATCCTGGAAGCATCAGGAGGGATGCAGGCTTGAGGACTCTAAGCTCTCAGGGGGGCTTGGGGGCGCACCCTATGCTCTGTTCTCACAGGTCTTGGGGTGGCCTGAGCACTGGTGGTTTCTAGAAGCAGCCCAGGCGAGTCTAGCATGCAGCCAAGGTTGAGAACTGCTGGCCTGGAGCGCAGGGGCCCCCCGAAGCCTGCCGATCCCGCGTTGTCCCCGGTAAAAGTCGTAGGTACCAGGGCAAGCTCCCCACCCGCCCTGACCACCTGTGGACATGATGTCATCAGGGCTCAGGCCCTGCTGTCCAGAGGGCTGAGTTTAGAAGAGCCGTTGTGGCAAAAGCCTGCGGCTGGGCCGTCTGAGATGTGCCGGGACCCACCCCGTGTGGGATGAGAAGACGTCCCTGCGGGAAACCCGCAGAGGCGTCCACGTGGGCCCAGAGCCCTGTTCTGTTATTCATATTGGAAAGGAAAGCCTGGATATCTCCGACAGTATCTCTCTGGAAAGCGGCCAGATGGGCTGCAGCTCTATCCGGTTCAGTAAATAAAGGGGAGCTTCCGCCTGGCCCGCTCCGTGCGCCTGCCGCTGCCATTCTCGGCCTGTGGGTCCATTGAAGACTCAGGCGGGCTCGGTGTCCTGGGCGCCACCCGGGACGCGCGTGAGCGGCCCCTCTGCAGGCGTGGCCCCCTTTGTTCTTTCAAAGCGCCCAGGAGGGGTGCATCCCTGTTCCCTTTCCAGAGACGACAGACGGCGGCTTCTGCCGCTGAGGAAACGCACCCCCGATCTCAGGCCTGGTACTGACAGGCCAGGCTCTGCGGCCTCCCACAGATGTAGAAAAGCAAGAGGAGGAGGCTACCCCGAAGGAGGGCAGCACAGGGTTAGGAGGTGCCCCGCTGCGGTAAGGGGGTGCAGGGGGAGGCGAGAGTCGGAAGAACGTCCCGGACCTCCTCCCCAGAAGAACACACACACAGCCAGCACTGTAGGAGCTGTGGGGCGCTCCTGGGCCGGAACGGTTCGCGGCAAATCCGACTTGGGAGCTGCTGGAGAGACAGTCCTTCACTTTTCGCCAGGAGGCCATTTAATTTCTGGGGCGAGAGGTGTGGAAACGCGGGTGGAAACCTTTAGTCCCGCGGAGGCGGCTGGGAGGGTTCCCATCAGCAGTGACACGGTGCGCCGTCCCACGCGTGTGCGTGGCGCCTCTCTGAGTCCGTGCCCCCAGGCCAGGCTGGGTGGGCAGAGCGGAGCCGTCTAACACCTGCTGCTATCCCTGGGAGGCATGCCCCGGCCGCGCTGGCCCCAAAGACACGGTCAAGTGCTCTCTTCGCCCCAGCGACACCCGACGCCCAACACGGAGATGATCTGGGCTTCTCTAAACCACAACCCCACTTTCAAGAGAGGGAGATCTTTTTTTAACTACCAAGAGGCCCTCTAATAATGGGTTGCTAAGAAACCGCCACAGTAGATGATTTTGAAAACGTCTCACTCGTCCCTGGTAGAAGAGTTCCCAGGGCCGTGGAAACAACCCGCCACCCTCCCCCAGCTGAAGCGCCGCTGGGGCCGCGAGGGGCTCAGGGAGGGTCTGGTGGGATCCATCGGCCGGGCCCAGGGGTGGCTTGTGGAGCGAGCCGCCCTGGGGATGTGGACGAGAGAGTGGCTGTGGCCAAAGCCACGATCGCTGTGGCAGGGGGCCCAGCCGGTGTCTTCAGGCAGACTTAGAACAGTCGGGGCCGTGGAGCGCACTCTCGCATCTGCTAACAGGTGTCTGGATACCTACAGTGTCTGCATTCGAGGCTCTTGGAGCTAAGTCTGGTCCCTGTCCTCCCCTCGGGGAGTCGGCGGCGCCCATCCCCGTCCCTGCCCTCGGGGAGTCAGCGGTGCCTGTCCCCATCCCTGCCCTCGGGGAGTCTGCGGCCCCCTGTCCCCATCCCCGCCCTCGGGGAGTCGGTGGCGCCCGTCCCGTCCCTGCCCTCAGGGAGTCGGCAGCGCCCATCCCTGTCCCCGCCCCTGGGGAGTCGGCGGCCCCCCGTCCCTGCCCTCGGGGAGTTGGTGGCGCCCATCCCCTTCCCCGCCCCCGGGCAGTCGGCAGCGCCCCCCTCCCTGTGCCCCGTTAAGTTTCAGCCATTGCTGTGCTACCATCTGGGAGGCCGGGCAGCTACGGAAAGTCTTGCCGGCGGTGATCGTTTGTGTGAAGCAGTTACATAGTAATGACCAAATAGCATTCGGGAAAATAAACAGATGCAAGAGGACAAGCGGAGGAGCTCCTGATGGCCCTTCAGGCTCCGACAAACCAGCTGGGGAGGCGTCTGCGTCAAGAGGGTGGCCACATATTTCTGGGAACCGCGAGATGTGGGGAGGGAGGCGATGGGGAGTTTGGTCTGCGTGTAGTACTTTATCAGCCCTCAGGATGTCTCAAGCCGCTCGGCAAAGCCAGAAAGCTCACAGCCGGTAATGTCATCTGTCATGATGCTAAATAACAGCCACCCGGTGGTGCGCGGGCAGGCACGGCCAGGGCGCGGGCACCGTAGCTCTGGAACCTCGCTGGGCAGGCTGGGTTGGGCTGGGCGCCTCCAGGGCGAGCCTGCCGCCACGCAGCGTACCCCAACCCCACACTGAAGCGAGCTCAAGCTGGCAGACGCTGTGGGGTGTACTCCCGCCGTGTTTGAGATGCACGGATTTCATCCGGCTGAACGTCGGGTCTACAAGTCGGTTGTGAGCTGCAGTGGCTAGAAACCGTGCCCGAGCGAGGAGACAGATACTAATGCCGGGGGGACATGGTTGCACAGGGTGTCACCCCAACAAAGCTCTGGGCTTGAGAACACTGTCTCCACCAAGGAATGTGCACTTCCAGAATCGGGACTTTGATTTGGGACCTAATGGACACATCATCTGTTTCTTTGGACGTCTTTCAAATGTAGCCATGCCAGCTGCAAAAAAATATATAGCTGAGGCTCCGTGCAAACACACATTTATAACCACTACACCCTATAGTCAGAAAAAAAAAGCCTCCATTTAGACCTCATTCTGAAGCTAAGGACACATTAAGGACCCACTCTAGATCTTAATGATGTGTAGGATTTTTCTCCAGTCCCGGCTAGGCCCCTCCTAGATCTCACTGCGTCTCAGAACATTAGGGGGAATATAGGCAAAATTCATTCCTAATGTGATTTGAAACAGAAGAGCAATCCAGCACAGCACCTCCAAGCAGCTTCTGCATTATTGCTTCTCCCTCCTGATGTTTTAGGCCTCCTGGTCGCCTCCCAAATGTGTGAACCGTAGGCAGACACACTTCCCTGTCTGCGGTCAGCACACTGATGGGGTCAAGCTGGACGGGGCGTGTCCTTTGCAACCCCACCTGCCTTCTCCCTGCCTCTGGTTGGACATCACATATGTTACTGTTTCCCTGATGGTGTTATTTAAATCAACACGCGTTTTAAACTAAATGAGTTTATGCTAAAGAACATTTCACATAACCTTTGTTTAATGAAAACCCCCCCATCACTAGTCCTAAAGAGAACGGCACTCCCCAAAATGGTCAGCAAAATGACGTTATCGTGTTAAGTAAATCTGCATCCATCCACCACCGAAAACCACCGCGGGTCCCAGCACCTGTCACAGATGGGAAAACGCCGGTGTCCATAACGGCAGCCATGTGATGAGAGGTCCTGTGGGCTTGAGGCCTTAGCTTGGAACTGATGTGCACCTGATCCCATTCCACCAAGAGAGAAGGTTCAGCAGTGTTTCTGGGAGCGATGTGCCGTGAGAACCAGCCCCGTGTTCCTGGGGAGGCCGGCTGGCTGAATGTCCGTGACACCCACATGCAACTTTGAGATCAAACTGACCTGTGGTCTTAACTGTTGGAGCAAATTATAAGTGACACCCAGGAAGACAGACTTACCTGCCATCCGTTTCAGTTCACAAAACAAAAACCAATCCCCCGTTCGGAGGAACCTGGAATCAAGTGACACCTCCTTAAAAATTGAAGCCCCAGCATGCCGATGATTAAGTGTAATTATATCCGTGCGGACGTGACACCAGGACTAATTAGTGTTTGCACTTGGAGGAGGGCGTGTGTGGAGGTGTCACCGGATCCCATTGGAGATGATGGATGAGGAAACCAAGGCTGGGACTCGTGTTCGCTAACCCGGGGGGGCTGCGCGTCCCTGGCTAGCTGGCTGGCATCGGCAGAACCTGGATCGCACGCAACGTTACAACCAACATACACCTAAGACGGGACAGGTGTCCGGGGGGTGGGGGCCGCAAGGTGGCGGTGGGAGCTCCCAGCAGGGCAGGAGCGCTGTAGGACCCGGAGGCCACAGTGCAGGGTGGGGATGCTGTTCTGAGTCTGACGGGGCCGCTGGAGGTTTCCTCAGGGGCGGGATATGACCCAGGTCTCCTTTGGAAAGGTCACTGTATCCACTGTTACAACAGTCCTGGGGGACAAGCACCTGTGTAATGCCGGGCTGGTTGGGGGTAGGGGGGCAGGGGTTGGCCTCAGCGAAGGGCCTCGCGGTCTCCAGCAGGAGCCAGACTTGTTCTCCAGACAGAGGCAGAGACTCACGAGGGCGGGCAAGGCCGGTCACACGGATGCAGTGGCCGGCCCGAGGAAGGGGGAGACCAGTGGACACGGGGATATGGGGACGGGACTCAGGTGTCCTTGGGATCTAAACGTTGTTGCGGAGCAGCATGGTAGTGGTTTCCCTGCATGCAGGTCACCACAGCTGTTTCCAGCAAAAGCGGACCCCGGCCAAGGGTGGGGGACAGAAGGGGTCGCCTGTGCCCAGGGGTGCAGCATCTCAGTGTTGCAAGATGGAAAAGTTCTAGAGCCCTAGTGCCCAAAATGGAAATGTACTCTCCGCCAAACTGTACTCATAAAGATGGTTAGATGGTAAATTTAACACTGTGTGTTTTTTAGCACAATAAAAATGAACTGCTATGCAAAGCTAGCTAGGCTCAAAATAAAATCTAAAACCCTTTATTTAAAAAAAAAAAAAAGAATTTGTCTTTTAAATAGGAAATACTGAGCCAGATATGAAGCTTATAACTTGCAAGTTTATCTAGAACATGATTCACCGTAACTCTGAATTACAGTGACTTAGAATTTAGACCTAAAACTATTTCTTACATGAAAGCAATGAAGTGGCATACCACAATCCTACTAATTGAGGTTGTAATCAAATAGAGGTGTAATAAATAATTTTTTATCATGTTCCCCCAAAAAACCTGACCTGGGGCGTGTTCCTAGCTGCATTTCTCAGACCCAAGTTTTGAGCCCTGTGTTCACTCTGTGCAGGGTTTATCAGGGATCATGGAAAGCGGGCCACACCCACTGGAGGTCAGAGTCTGGGCACCCCCATCCCACTTCCCTTCCCCCATTCTCCTTCCTCTCGGCCAAGCCCCCACCTGCCCCTGTCAAGCCAAGAGCAACACTAGAAACTACAAGCATGTCTGACATAATTGGTCTCTGCAGCGAGGGCAGAACCTAGTGGGGGCCACCGTCCTCGGAACGTCCCGACCCCCCCAGGGCCCTGTGTCATCCCCGGGATCTCGGAGATCCTCAGCAGAGCCGCTGCCCTTCCCCCGGCTTCTCTGGGCTGGCGCCCGGCGCCGTGTGTGGCCCCTGCAGGTTCTGGGCTGGGTGGGCCTGCCGGGGCCGGAGCTCCTGACACGATCCTGCTCTGTGAACCAGGCCACACTGGTAGCGGGAGCTAGAAGGGAGTCAGTCACATGAGCTCAGCGCCTCACCCCTGCAGAAGTAGCGGGATGTGCTGACAGCTGCTTAATCAGCAGCCTCGTCGCAGCCTGTCAGACGTGCTGTTCTGGAAGAACACAACAGAAATCACATTTTTAAAAAACACAAACATCCCCAAACTCTGAGGCAGGAAAAAAATACGACCATAGTCTCTGCTCGGGCTGTGATCCAGGGGGAGTGGGAAGCTGCCAGGCAGATCCAGCGGACTCGGGCTGGAGAAGCGAGTTCGCCCTGAGACCCAGGAACCCACCGCCTGCATCTCAGGGGGGCCATGAACGGGGTTGTGGACTAAGTGCGCGGCTCGCATGACACACCCGGAAGGGAGAACGCTGATCGTTACTCACTTGTAATAAAGATCAAACTCTTGAGCATCTGAAGCAAGGAAAAATCAATCAGCAGCTCTTGTGTCTTTGCCATGAGAAAGGGAAGCTCGCTGCGCAGCCATGAGCAAAGCAAATGGAAGCACTAGTTGAAACGGAAAACCACGCTGCGGAATGGACGCTGCCCAGTCCAAGCGGTCCTGGGGTCTCGGGTGCCCCGGCTCCCCGCATTGCTGGCGCCCACCCACCCCGGCAGCTGCCCAAGAGGGACCGCTCACTCCCTGCAGCGTGCAGCCCGGCCATCCCGCTTGAGGACGGTCGACCTGGGGCTTGCCGTCCACCCCACCTTTGCATTTTCGGGCCACCCGGTTCATCCGCTCTCGAGGGTGGCCGTCTCTCCTTCCTGTGATTGGGGACAGGCGTGTTGGGGGTGTTCAGGAGAAGAGGAGGGAGGGGCAGGACAGGAAAGAGAAGAAGCAAGGATGTGCTCTCGGCTCATCCCTGAGCCGGGGGCTGAGCTGCAGGTACCTCGGCCTTGGCCCAGCACTCGTGCCCCAAATGGTAGCTGGCTGTGGGGAGCACCAGCTTCCCGTGTGGCGGGGCTCCTGTTGGCCAAGGGCAGCTCTCCGAAGAAGGGGGCCACTGTGAGCCGCTGGAGGAGGCCACGCTGCCCAGGGAAGCAGGTCTGGGCGGGCACCAACTGCATGGATGCTGCCTCTCCTTTGTTCCCTACCCTGGGACGGGATTTGCCCTGCCCCACATGGCCTAGGTTTCAAGTCAAACCATCCCAAACATAGCCTTGAAATTTGGTGCCAACTGGTGCACAATCTGGTCACCAGCCAGCAGATGCTAACTGCATGTAGAGAATAGCTCATTCTGACCCAGGCCCTTTGGGAGAGGCGAGGCACTTAGGACTGGGACGTGTGCACCTTCCAGGTATCACACGCGTGCAGGATGCATGCAGCCTCCTCTACCTGCCCTGTCCACTGAACCCCCACGTATCTGGGAGGAGTGATTCGTTTCTAAGCAGCTACTTTGCTCCCCAGCCTGTGACAACAGAGAGGAGTCTCTTGGAGCAGGTCAGCTGAGCTCATAGAAATAGGTCCGGAAAAATTACACAGACAGAACCGAGTGTCTGACCCAGCAGGATGCCTCTGAGCGCCCAGACCCACCGGCCGGTGCCAGGTCCGAGGGCCGGAAGTCACTGTGCAGTCAGAGACCCGCTAAGATCCACCGGCTGCCGCCTCCCTTCTCAACCCGAGTGAAGTGGTGAATTATTGCTGCCGCAGATTTCAAACAGAATTTCTAACGTCCTTGCAAACCCGTTTAGTTTTGAGCATTAACAGTGTAAACAGCATTGCAAGGGGGAGGTTTAAACCGTGTTTCGAGCTCCCTCCAGCTCTTCAGAGGCCCCCAGCCTCGTTCCCGTCGATCTGCTAATGAGCCAGAATTCCTACCCATCCACCCAAGCCCGGCGCCCTCGGGAATCCACGTTTCTCAGTCAAGGAGTTTCGTTGGTGATAAGGGCACTCTTGTTGGGCATCAGGTGGTAAGAGCTGTCCCTCACCTGTACTTCTGACCTTGTCCCCATCTCCCCAGGTTGGGGGGAGTCAGCCTCTCTACACAGACTCTGGATCCCTCTCTTTCACAAATCAGGACACTGAAGCTCAGAGAGGCTAAGTCACTTGCCTGAGGTCACAGAGCTGGAAGGCAGCAGCCTCAAACCCAGGCCTGTCTGCTTCCAAAACCCTTGAGTGAACCCTGCATGGGGAGCCCCCGGTGCCCTCACCCCAGCAGTGTGGAGCAGGGGCCAGACTCCGGTGGGATGTCTGAAATGGCAAGGTCGGAGCATCTGTCACCTGCTGCCGGCTTTGCATGCTTGGTTCCCTACACCCAGACAGCGACGGCATGCCCTCTGCCCCAGGGAGCTCCTGGGCACAGCCCCCCATAGCCTCACTGACTGTCCTCCCCAGCACGGGGCCCGACGGTTACCACTGACACCAGGGTCACCACCCCCACTGCATCCCGCACAGGGGCATGGCCCGTGGGTCGTCTCTGTAGCCCCAGGACCCAAGCCAGCATGTGGCAGGGGCTCAGGACGTGTCCACACTCCCGGCGACGCAGACCCACAGCTCCAGGCTCAAACAGGAGCCGGTGTGGGAATTGGGCTCAGGAAGCAGAGCCTGGAGTCTGCACAGACCCAGCCCGACAGAGATTAGGAGGCAGCTGTGTCTCCCAGGGCAGTAGACCCCACACCCCAGGGCCTGGGCCAGGGCCACACGGCCAAGAAGAACCCAGCCGTGGGACCGCAGCATGAGGAAGGCTCAGCATCTCCCAGCTGTGTGACTGGCCACCTGCTGGTCCCTCCTGGGTCCACTTGCTCATCTATCACTGGAGGATGATAAAGCCCACCTCATAGATGGTGTGAGGACCCCCGAGAGCATCCCAGGAGTGATCTCACCTCATCTTCACACTGTTACCCTCATTCTGTAGCCGAGCAGAGTGAGGCACAGAGACTGTAAGTAACTTGCCTGAGGTCACACAGCTGAGATGTAGGGGCAGAACTGGATCCCAGGCCATCTGAACAGCCCTGGGAACCCACCCGGGGGGACCGAGGCTGGCTGATCTGCCCTCGCAGCCGGTGAGCTGGCGAGTGCCTGACCTCTCACACTGGAGGCTCCCAAAATAGCACGCAGAAAACTCACTTGTGCAAGAGACAAAAGGCGGGGCTCCCGTTCGGAGAGAACATTTGCCGCGTACAATTAAACCCTGCTTGTGGTGATAGGAAAATGAGCCCTCACTAGAAGACCCTATCCACTCAATACACACTGAAGATGCTGGAGTGCTTGTAATTGGTACCTTCCTAAATTCCTGGTCCTGCCCATCCCAGTGTTGGAATTGCTCCTACATCGACAGTGAGCATTTAAGAAAGGAGCTTCTGCATCCTCATTGCCAGGCAGCTGCTGGTGAGCGAGCAGAAGGAAGGAAGCTCTTCCCACCCCTGGAGCCCCGGGGTGAGTGGGGATGGATTAACAATGTTGCATTAAGCCCCCACCCCATCCAGTGAAGGTCAGCGCTCCTTGAGCCCCCAGGCAGGAACCCCATATGCCCCGGCCCTCCCCCAGCCCCGAGGTCCAGGGACTCTTTGCTCTTCATGCACAAGGCTTTCGAGCACCAGTGTGGACACTGGGAGGCAGCTTCTGCAATCAAGTTTCTTCTGGTCCGTAAACTGAGGATTCCCTGCCTGGTTTTGCAGCAGCCCGAGACCTCCAAGAAAGTGCTGAAGAGGATGCCGGAAAATTCTGCATCCTGAGAGCACTTGAGTTCCCTCCGATTGTTAAGGCACAGGGCGTGTGCCTGGGGGCCCTGGGGCACCGGGGAGGATGCAGAGGGGCTGTGCCCTGGGACCCTAGAAGTCCTAACCCAAACGCCACGATCCCAGGCCTGCCACGTCTACCCTGGAGAAGCCACAGCGCCGTGGCACCTGGGATCACAGCCCCGAAGGTGACGGGGCCGTGGTCGTGCACACCATGCTTTGCGACCATGAAGTGTTTGTCCAGGCCCGGTAATTCCAGCAGCTTCTGACCTCGTGAGCCGGGAGGGTGGCCCTTTGCTGTTTTCCAAACAATAGGAGCTCCCGGCCCGGCCTCAAGCCTTGGCCACCTTTGTCCAAGAACCTCCGGGACACAACAGCAGGTGTAGCTTCGCACTGGGACCTCAGGAGGGTTAAACTCCTTGTCCCTCAGGAGATCTCTGGTGGACGCCCCCCCCAAAGTGGAAGCTTACTTCACTACAATCCATCTTTCCAACTGGGGGGGTGGGAGGGGGGAGGCCTCATAAAGGCTTAGGGATTATGTCCTCAGGGCCCCGGAGGCCACAGCCAGGGGAATTCAGAGCTAGACTGGAAATAAACCCAAGGAACACTGCTTTTCTGATTTTAATTCTTTGAAACTGTTAATCCTAGATTATCGAATGCAAAATACAGCCGAGCCAGAAATGCAAAGCTCAGGACAGCTGAGGTCTGGGGCCAGGAACTGGGCTATCTGTCCTCGGCTGTCCTGGCTGCTTCCGATGCCCATACGCATTCATTAACCCCTCCACTTCTCTCCACTCCAAAAAGAAGGCTTAAGGAAGAAGCAAGTTCACTTGGCCTTGGCACAGAGGAGCTTAAAGCCCCCTACAACCTGGGGGGACTCAGGCACTTGCATCCTGGGAGCAAAGTGGGGGCTTTGTAAGGTGGCTTCCTTGTGTGCATCTCCCAAGATGCCCGTGGGGCTGCATGCGCTCAGGAGCAAACGTCCCAGGAAAGGGCCGTCAGGGTCCCTGAGCTGAGCTGGAAGCTTGTCCATGCAGCAGCCTTGGGAGGAAGGAAAAAGGGGGGGAGGTGAGGGGAGGTGGGGGGCCATCTCTCCCAGCCTGAAACCCCACTTAACACTGTTGTTTGCTTTCACCATTATCTGCCAAAAAACATATTTTCCTAATGTTCACGGGGATAAAATGCACGCAACATTGAACAGCTTTCTCAATTGCTCCCTGATTTTCTAAATACAAAAGTAACAATTCTGGTGGCAGAGTTCAGCCCAGATTCTTATGGAAAATTCTATTTTCCACTTCTTTAAACACCAAATTTATTTTCTCTTATCTTATGAGATGTTAATTTTTGTAATAACAGAGGCCATGGTTTTGCCAACCAGAGACGTACACTGGCTGGGGGAAAGTAGCTGTTCTAGATTCAAATGACTACTTGAACCCGAATACGGCCTCTTGGCTTTCTGCAATCGGTGGGCCATCGGTGAAAGCCCGAAATCCGTCCCCAGGTGGGTGGGAATCGGGATGGAGTTCGGAAGAATTGCAGGCATGATCGTGGTTGTCTCTGTTTGCCGGCAGGAAGGGAGTTCTCCTAACAGACTGCGTGTGGTCACCCGGCAGGCCAGCAGGTGCGCTTCGGTCCCCTCTGTTCCCACGCGGGGTCTGGGCTCTCGGGGGTCATGTGCTCGTTCCTGGCCCCGTTTCTGCTGCCCACACTTGTTTCCATACTGACTTCAGCCTTATAGCCGCGGCTTGTCCCAGAGAGGGGCCGGAGAGGGCCACACGGCAGGCTGGGCTTGAGGGAAACGCCGGCCTGTATCCAAAGAGCATCTGGCCAAGTTCAGATGTGAGGCTCGATGTCTGGGTGAGTCACATGGATGCTTCTGCACTTCGTCTGACCTTTGCCTCACCAGCCAGCCTCCGGGCTCCTGTGGAATGTGTGGACGCTCAGTCCCCCAATGGCCTCCTCCCCTGCCAGGCCCTGGGAGACTCTCAAAACGGAGAGGCTTCCCTGTGCCCCTGGGAACTGGCGGTTCAGTGGGAGCGAGGAGGAGAGGACTGTGCAGGAGCCTGCGTTGTTAGGAAGGGGAGAGCTTAGTCAAGCAGGGTGGGCTTCTTGGAGGAGGAGGGCTTCAGAGGCAGTATGAAAACAAAATCCAAAGGAGTGGACAGTTCTTGCTCTTGTCCTGCACTGTGTGCTTCCTCAGTCACGCCCTCTGCAGCTAGTTCTCCCAGTCTTCCAGGGAGAGGGGCAGTTGGCCCAGAGAGGTCATAAAGTAGGCGCCGGGGGACCAGGCGACCTGATTCTTGAGTCTGAACCCGAATTTCTCATTCATGTGAGTTCTCGGGGGAGCAAGATTGGGACCCCCCAGAACGGGGGAGTGTCCCCCACATGTCAACAGGAAAGTCTCTGTGCCAGGGATTTTAGGAAAATGTGGGTAAAGCAGATACCAGGGCCTTTAGTGAGCCCCCTCGAGACGGCCCGTCCTCCGCAGAACTGTGTCAGCCCACCTCACCCAGAACCAGGCCTAACTCCTCCGCAGACATGACCAGCTGTCCCGAGCCCAGCCCCACCGGCCCGCCTTCCCGCAGCCAGGCCCCCGACGGCACCTCCCAGCATGGTCGAGGGCTTCTCCCTCTGCCTGCAAGGCCCTCTCCCCTCTGCTCTCCAGAGCGCCTTGCTCGTGCGTGCCGCATCCCTGCCTCCTCAGCCCCCACCTGCATCAGCAGGCTCCTCGGGGCACATCCCCCCTGCCCGGCCTGCCTGTACCCAGCACTGAGTGCCCAGCCGCTAATTCTCTCTTTCACTGTCTCCTGCACTGGGCGGCGAGCTCAGAGGTCACAGGTGAATGCACAGCATTCATCAGGCCCCAGCCCATGGCCACGGGCAGAGACTGCCTGGCTGGACAGTCCATTCTCAATCACAGAGGCCAGGCCACCTCGAGCAAGAGCTTGAACTGCAAGTCGGGTTGGAAAGTGGTTGAGGGACAACCGTGAATGCCTAGACATTCTCCCAATAGGCCATAGGGAGCCAGCGAGGGCTCTTGAGCTGCAGAAGAGCTTGTGTGAGCTCCGGGTCAGGACTCATGACCTTCAGCTAAACCACAGGTTTTAGCCCACAGCCTTAAACCATCAGAGGCCACCCCGCACACACATGCTTTCTTATTTTTGTGTATTTCACAAATACCTTCCAACTCTACATGGATGTTAAGGAGGGCCTGCCTGACTCCAGGCTGGGGCCAGAGCCCTCAAGTTGCCCTCCCCTCCCCGAGGGCCAGGGTCCCTGTCTTCCCCAGCCCTCCCCATCTCCAGGCTTTAGTCTGTGAGGACCGCCCTCCAGGGCCCCAGGTCTGAATTGCCAGCTCTGGGAAGTTGCCTTCGGGTCCTGCGTGGGCCTGGGGGCATCTCTTGGCGACCAAGGATCTGCAGGTGCCCAGCCCCACTCCTGGCTCTCTGGGCAGCTTCCCCCATAAGCAGAAGCCTTGTGCGTCACCCTAATTAATGACACAAACTAGCAGTGGGTTCTTGTAAACTTCTGCTGGTCACTCGTGGCCCTGGCCTGTGGGGCTGCTTACAAGCAGCACAAAGCCATCAGGGTGGGGGGGGCGCTGGATCTTTCCGAGATTGGCATCACTGCAGGAACCCCGTGCCTGTGCCTAATGCACCTGGACACCATTATCAGAAAAGGGGCACTGCCCAGGTGGCAGCTGGGTCTTCTCCTCTGTTCTCAGCCCCACCCCCAAGGCCCAGGGATTTTGGCCCCACGAGGCCTTGTTCTCCCTCCCCAGGGAGGCCCGGAAGAGACTCAGATAAGCCGACGTACAGCAAGTCAGAGGCGTCCGCTGGGCAACACAGCCTGTGTTTCCAAAAGAGGGGGACCCAGACACAGACTAGGAGCCTTTCACCATTTGCATTCGCAAATCGTTTCCAGATTCATTTACAACGCATCATTCATTTCTCCTGAGGAGAATTCCAAATGCATCTGTATTCCGCAGACCCCTTAACTCTGTGATTTATCGCGTCTCCTCCGGATACATCATCGAGATGATCATACGCGTTTACAAAGGCGGCTGAGCTGGCGGCCTCCCCCCACTTTACGAGGACACCCCCCACACACTGTTTGGCCATGATCTGGTGCTTGTGTGCATCAGTCAGGAGAAAGCATCACTTCTGATACCCTTGTGGGTTTTTTCCCTCGGCTGCTGATTGGGATAATTTATAGGAAGGCTCCAAGCCCCCCGCCGGGCTGGGATCCCTTGCGGTACACGTATAATTACCAACCCTTCTCTCTAGCTCTGTGTGGACGCTTCTAAAGGAGCTATTCTAGTTGTGCGGATGGGATGCATATTCATCTGGGGAGGGGGAGCTCAGTTATTTAGCTGTTAGTGCGCGGCACGCCGGGTTCTGGGGGACTGGACAAACCAGGACAGACAGCAGGGGGATGGGCGGAGGGTCCACATGACTGACTTTACCCCGTGACCTTGAGCTAGGTTGCTTTCAAAGGCCTTGGGCCAAACTCCTCAGGCACAGACTCCTGGGATCTGGGGTCGCCCCTTTCTCTCTCGGGACCTGCTGTTTTTCGCTGGGGGCCGTCCCTGGCCTCCGTCCTCCTGCCACCAGCCCCTTGGTTGCCCCCTGGAATGGTAACGCTGAGTGCTGCTGGGCATTCGCCACCCCAGCCATGGTGCCTCGGTCCACAGTCCAGTGTCCTCGGACCAGGCTGATGACAGAAGGAAGGAGGCATGAGCCGCCATGGGGCCAGGGCAGGTCTGGGACTCGTGTCCCACCTGCAGGTGTTCACGTTCAGAATCTGGCCAGACGGACGTGGCCCTGGGTTCCTCGGCAGCCATGCGCCGGCAGCTGCCTCTGTGCGTTCATTCTCCTCCGCTCACTGTCCTGCTTACCCGCTCAGCATGGAGGGCCAGTGACACAGGGCTGGGCAGGGACAGCTGAGATCGAGGTGTAAAGGGGGCCAGACTCTGGCGGCTGGTCCAGGGAAAGTAGTCAGCGTAGGCCAGGCTGGGCTCGGGGGTCCCAGCTGCAGCTCCGGGGACAGATGGAGCCCCCGCCTCTGGACCGACTCTGAGCCTCGCTAGTAACGCGCCTGGAAACGGAGCCCGCGCATCCTGACTTCCGTGCCTGTTCGATTTGCCTAAACCCGACTCCAAGCGTCTGAATCAGCAGCTGCACTGAACCGCTGAACCGCTGAGCGCCTGCCTGAAGGCACAGCCTCTTGACCTGCCGGCAGAGGAGTGAAAAGTGTCCCCAGGCACTCGGCACCCCTGACGCCCCTCCGTGAGAGAGGGCGGCCCACTGGCAAGGTTACTGGCAAGGAGGTTGTCTTTCTAAAAATATGTGGTGTTTCGTGGGCTTTTTTTAAATACAGAAAAACGAAATAAGAAAAGAAAAATGGTTTCCGCCCTCACCCACATCACCGTCGTTCAGGTAGAACGCATGAACACACTTAGAATATCTTCTGCTTCTCTGTAAAGTAGTACAAACAGCAAGTAGAGGCCTCCTCCTTCCATCCACTTGCTCGTAACCATTTCTGATTTCTCTCACAGAAGAATTAGCTGGTGGGGCTGCGCACAGCTGTGTGCCGCGAGGTGGAAATGGGAAATGGGGTCTGTGAGCACCGCACTCCGCAGCCCCTCGCCTCCACCACGCGAAGCACGCTTGGGGTGGCCCAGGGAGAAGACCCGGCAGAAGTCCCCGTGGGGTGGCCAGAGGCTGCAGGTGTAAGCTGAGTTCCCAGCCCCCATAGGCATTAGAGGGTTTCCCCCAGCGCCCCCAGGTCCCAGCAGCAGAGACCCACAGCACCAAGGCATCTGCCTCCAGTCCTGCACCCAAGATGGACACAGACATTTCCCTTCCCTCTCCTATTCAGTCATTCCTCTTCTTCCATTCTGAGGGGACCCATGGGGGACTCCACATACAGGGACCCTCGCCCACCTTGGAAGCAGGCCCTGGGACTGGCCAGCCAGCCCCTGCTTTCCCTTGGGGAGCCCCCTGCCTTGGGGAGAGAACATCCTACTCCTCTGTATCCCTGAAGCCATTTTCCTTACAAGTAACAGAGCACCCCGCCTGTGGTGGCCTGAGTACTGGGGTCTTTATTTCATGTTCTGAGAAATAAAGAGAAAGTGGGTGATGGGTCATGAGCTCAGCAATACCCAAAGACTCAAACCCTTTATTTCCTGACTCCACCACCCTTAGCTCTGGCCTTTATGTCCTCATGGTTGCAAAAAGGCTGCCAAAGCTCCTGCCATCTTGTCCACCTCAAGTAGCAACAGTAATAATTCTCTTTTCATGCTTGTCCTCAGGAAAGCAAAACTACACCTGGATCCCTTCCTTGCTGCAGACTTTCCCTTATACCAATTCAGAGATTGTTCTCAGACCACCCCAAGCTGCAAGGGAGGCGTAATTCTAGCCTCCTTGGTGGGAGACACCACCAAGGAGGAGCGAGCTCAGCTGATTGTGGCATCCATCATGACACGCAGGAAAGCTCCTCGGTGGGTCTCTTCCTAGCTCCCTGGGCTTCAATGGTCACTAGAGGTTTTTCCTTCTTTAGGGAGGAAGGTGGGGCTTTGTGATAATATTTTTAGATATCATCTCATTAATAATATACTTATTTGCAGTGACTATGTCTTTAGACTCTAAGGTTGGTGCTCTAGTGTGTTGGTGAATTATGTGTTCATTACCCGAGTACAGCATAAAAAGCATCTCGATGCCCAGAAGAATCACTCATGTAATAAAAGCCTTTGTCATTTATTCATTTTAATACAATAACCATCTTGTCTCATGTTGTGAGTGTTAAGGGGCCTCTGATGACAGCCATAACATGAGGAGACCGTCATTTTTATAGAGCAGAGTTATTGCCATGTTTAGATTATCAGCATCTTTATTAGGGTGTTAAAATGAAAACTGATAAGGGCGGGTATCGGCTGACACACCTGTAGTTCGCGGGGTCCGTGAGACAGAGGGCTGATCCAACCATCCCTCGTCATGGTTGTCAGTGGCGCCTCCTCTGTGGACGGCCCAAGGAATGAGCTGGTCAGTGGAAACATCTCTAAGGAAGCACTAAAGGGCCTGTGCCCCCGAAAGCCCCGTGTTCCCCACAGAGGCTGTCACTGGGAAGTAGTCCAGGCACTGGGCTCGTCGAGACAGCCAGCTGCCCCGCCTTGTCCTTCTCCCGCACGCCGAGGGCCACCTGCCCATGCTTGGACCCTGGACACGGCGGACGGCTCCGTCCTTCTGTGATCTTTGAACGTAGCATTGCCAGAGCAGCAGGATGGACTCCTGTGCCGTCTACCTGTCCGCGGTGGGTGGGAAGAGAACATGGTGCGTCCCTCGGGCTTCTCTGGGGAAACAGAACCAGGAGGATGATAAGGAGCTGCAGGCTGGGGACTGGGGAATGCTGGTGGGGCAGAGGGGTGAAGGCCATCTGCTGGAGAATCCCCCCTTGCTTGGGGAAGGCCCATCTTTTTGTTCTAGTTAGACTTCAGCTGGTTTGAGGAGGCTCTCCTCCTTAGGGATGACCATCTGCTTTGCCCCGAGTCCACTGATTTAAATGGCAATCTCACCCAGAAACATCCAGAAGAATGTTGGACCAAACATCTGGGCACCCCATGGCCCAGACAAGTTGATACATAAAGATAACCAACACAGGTGGGGATCAGAGTCCCAGGCTTGTGGAAACTGGCCCCAGCGGCCTGCCCTGGGTCATTCATCCTGCCCCATCCCAGAAGGCTGCATCACGCTGACTGTGACCAGTTTGGCAGCACCCGGATAAAACACACACGAGGTTTTCATTGGCACTGAGCCCTGCAGGGTGCTGGGGAAATTGAACATCGCCAGAGACTGCCTTAATAAAGGTATGAGGTCCAGAATGAAGGAGGTGAGAGACCCTCCCCTTCTGGCCTGACAGGCCATGACTGGCATATTGTGCTCGGACCCACACGAGTGTGGCACAAGTCAAAGACTTCTGGTAAGCTGAGGGTGTTTGGAAGGGCTTGGACAGGATGGAGTGGGGGCATGAAAACAAAGCCATAAAAGAGGTCACTGGAGGACACAGAAGGGAGACGGGGTCACCAGACGCCGTCTGCACCATCTGACGGGCTGTCAGCAGGAAGGGAATGGAGACCAAGGCTCTGACAGCCGGGCTGTCCGCAGAAGCAAAGGGCTGCCTCTAGGGACTGAGTGGGGCACACAGGCCACCCTTGGCAGGGACACTGTCCAGGGCAGGAGGTCATGTGCACCTGCCAAGACCCCCACAGCCCAGCCATCCCCAATGCTCCATGCAGACACTTTCTGCCTCCCTATCTGAGGCTCAGGCCCATCACAGCTGAGAGCACTGGAGGAGAGAATGTCCCATGGTTTCTCCAAACTTGAGAGCGGAGCTAGAACAGTGGTAGTTTTGTGTCTGCATGTGACCTGTGATGGTCCTAAGCTGCCCCCATCTGGTGCCGGCCCCGTCTGACGAGCTCCTACAAAGCCAGCTTCCCTCACACCAACAGCCACCCATCTGGGATTAAACCGGAAGAACCGAGATGCTGAGTGGATGCGCTGGGGGAGTCGCGGCGGCTGCGGGCTTGCTGTTGCAAGATCAAGTGCCTGGAGCCAGTCTGGGTGTGAGACAACAGGGCATAGTGGGGACCACGGTGGGCAATACAGCAGGTGCTCCCCTTAGAGAAAGTATAATCTCAGGCCCCCTGAATGCTGCCGTGTGCCCAGTGTGACCAGATGTCCCAGTTTTTCAAAGAGCAGCCGAAAATCCGACAGTGGGGCAGATAAAGGCTGTTGGAAGTGCCTGAGTCCCTGGGGCCGCCGGGTCTCTGCCTCTCCGGTGGGAAACAGGAGTGTCCCCATCAGGAGTGTCCCTGTCAGGCTGTGCCGTGCGTCAGCATCATTTTGCTTAGCTCTGCTCTTCCCAGCCCCAGTGTCTCTCTCGTGCCCCCCTCATGCTCCCGCCACAGTACCCACCAGGGTGGCGGCAGCAGGGCTAAGGTGGCCAGACAGAGCGCTGGTGGCCACGTTGGCTCGTGGCACAGAGTCCGGATACAAACGCAGCTGCGCCCTGAGGCCTCCAAGTACTGGGTCTGTTCAGACCGTCACAGCTCTGCCCTCCTCGAGGCGGGAGACAGGGCACCCATTTGGGACAGACACGGCACTGCCATCCCCCTTGCACACGCCCTGACTCAGAAGCCAGTGTCTGCCCAGCTTGCTGTCAGAGCTGTCCAGAGTCCAGCATGGCCACATGGTCGTTCTCGGGAGAATTGCAGCCCCTCAGCTTCCCCGAGAAGGCTTGTTGTCTCCCTGCCCCACCAAAGGGGGAGTGAAGGCTTTCTCCATGACACAAGTGGAGTTACGGCCGGGCCGGCTAAGTTAAAGCCAGTGAAGGTCACTCCCGATTACATTGTCACTTGGATACCGGGAGAAATAAAGCAGGTCTTAAAACTTCCTGCTTCAGAGGCATGCACTTGCCCCTGAGATGCATCAATTTCTTCTTTCCCCAAATTTGCATTTTGTGTCATCATAAAAGCAGACTTTAGAGGCAAGAGAGGTGTTTTAGAGATTGTTTGGTCCAAACCCTCACTTTCCAGGCAAGGAAATGAAGGGCCAGCAAGGTGAGCAGACTTGCCCAGGTCACCAGGCAGGTGTTAGTGGGTGAGCATCCTGGCCTTGGACCCCAGCCCACAGGGCCTCCTGCTAGATCTAAGGACATATTCTGGGGCCACTGCCGCTTGTAGGAGGCCCTGTTGAAGTGAGCAAGAGCCGCCAGGCATCCTGTCCAGTTGCCTGAACTCGCCACCCGAGCACCTGGGGAATTCCTCCTCTGGAGCACCTGGCACGCTCCTAGTTGCAAACATGCTGGCCTCCAGGTACGAAATAAAGAAAATTCTAATTCATCACAGAAGGGTTACACATCCATCACTTGTGATAGCAGACAGAATGTCTAGAGTCCTTGAGAAGTGTGAAGTCTGAAGTTCTGAAAATATTCAGATGCTCTGAGTTGCCCCACAAGTCCTCTTGGATACGTCTATTTCTGGGTTTCATTAGTTTTTTCAGCGTGGTTAGGTGATATATTTATTGTGTCTCTTGCTGTCCCTCCTTTTAGGCAAGTAAGCGCCTCGTACTATGATGCTGGTGGTGATGGTGGTGGTGATGGTAACAATGATGAAGGTGATGATGAACTTGATGATGATGGTAACAATGATGAAGGTCATAGAGGAGGCGAAAATTGCAACCACCATATCTTGAGCACTTTGTATAAGTCTTCTAAGTTATAAGCATCTTTGTTTTGATCCTCTTGACAATTTTTATGCAGTAGGTGTCACCATCCCTTTATAGATGAGGAGACTAAGTTAGGAAGGTCAGACTTATCCAAAGGTGCACTAACATGTGGCAGGGTGAAGGTTTGAACCCAGAACTATTTGCTTCCCAAACCCATGCTTATCATTGCCAGTACGATACCTTCACCATGAATTTGTGTGTTCTGTACTCAGTTGAGTTGCTCACTCCCTTGATGTCCACTGAAATATTTGGCAGCAAAGAATAAATGCATGTAACACATTTATGTTACCAGTTCATGTAAAGTCTTTAAAAAATAAGGCATGCTTTTCTCCACTAAGTATATTTTATACCAAAGCATGGCTCAATCAATAAATACTCTGCAGTAAAGCCATGTTGTGGGCCAGCTTTCTTAGGTGTAAAAAGTGTGTTTTATTGAGAAGATTTCAAGAGATGATGTCTGTAGGGTAGGGAAGAAATTGCTGGAAGAAGGCAAGTCTCTAAGGACCATTATTCTGTTTGCCATAGTCAAACACATCAGCTTCTTTCTTTTTTTTTTTTTTTTTTTTTTTTTGTTATAATTTTCCACCAAATATCTGGAGCAATAGCGCCCCCAGGGAGAGAATCCCATTGTCCTCCATAGCTCTAAGATTGTGGCTCTATTCCATGCCAGCTTTCCTTTGCACCTCAGGGTGGTCTCATCAAGCATGGTTCTGCAAAGGCATCTCCACTGCTAAATGCTGGTTGCTGGAGGGTAGCTGGATTCATGGGTAACTGGTATGGCTTGAAATGAGTGGCTGTTGAATCTTACAGAGATGGATAAGAATACAGAAAAGATGGTCTCCTTCCCCCCTGACCCCACAGTGTGCATTAAGTGAGTTGATGATGGCAGAGAGGCAGGATGGAATTAAAACAGAGAGACTCCTGGGGAATATCATTATAGAGCCACAGGTCTTACTTAAGGAAGCAGAAGGCCCATTATTTTCTTCCCAACGCTGAGCTATCTGCCTCTGTTATGAGAGCCTGTGTGCGCACGTGTTCATATTTCTAATACTGATCTCGTTATTTTATTTGGAATTAACCAGCATGAAAACTTGGGAGAAAAAAGGTCTTGATAAGAAATAGTAAGCCAGTGCCAGACAAGAGATCCAGGTCAGATTTAATCCAATTGTAGGGATATTTAGAAGGGGAAAAGAGTCCTTTCATTTGAAGGTTCTTTGATCTACAGTCTTCTTCCCACTTACGCTCGTAAAGGAAACATTATGTTGTGTGAGAACACTGGGGCCGCATACCTTATAAGAAAAGGCCTAATCCCCCTAAAATCACAAGATGGAGTTAAATCTTCTGAGTGTAGGCAGCTTAACTACAAGGCTTCTTCAAGCAGGATGTTTAAAAGTTGGGTTTCTCCAAGCCCTACCCTCTCCTGGAACACCTTGGCCATTTTCATATCCAACAGCCACAGTTAATGTTTGAGTTTATGGCATAACAGCTGATTTTTCTCACTTGACTTGCAGATCCTAGAGTTGGTGAATCCTTTTCTTTCCTCCCTCATTTACTCCTTTACCCCATGACTTACCCCAAAACTCTCTATATGATGACACAACATTAAAAAGTTATAGGTCCAGCCTCTGACTCTCTCCTCAACACCAGGTTCACTCATAAGAATTTTACTGAGCACTTACTGTGGATAAGTCATTATCTACATGCTTCACATACAAGACCTCTTTAAAACTCACCCAAACTTTGGAGGTAGGTACTATATGTATCTCTATTTTACCAATGGGGAAACTGAGACTGAGAAGTTAAGTAAGCCACCCAAGATCAGAAGGTAGAAAATAGCATTTAAACCCAAGTGGTCTGAGCCCAAAGTTGACTCTTACCCAACTAGCTCTGTGGCATCTCCATTACATTGTCAGCTGCCCACTTGGTTCTCAAACATACCTTTACTATCATCATGATCATCAGTATCACCGTCTCCATCACCACCATCATCATCACCACCACCCTCACCACCACCATCACCACCATCTCCATCACCAACATCATGATCACTGTCATCATCATCATTGTCATCACCACCATCACCATCATCATTACCATCAACACCATCACCATCATCACCAACATCATCATCATCATCAACACCATCACCATCCTCACCATCAATACCATCATCACCAACATCATTGTCATCATCACCAACATCATTGTCATCATCACCATCATCATCACCATCAACACCATCATCATCATCATCACCATAAGTAATAAACAGGATAAACAAGGCACCATTTCTGTGTCTCTTCTTATTACTGTCTAGAGGAAAAGGAATTGGTCTACCTTTCCATTTTATGCACAACTGACAGCACAAAAATTTGATTTTTTAAAATAGCTTATGAAAAGTAGCAGTACAAGCAATTCTCAGCTATTTGAATCAGATAACTTGAAAACGTGAACAAGGAAAAACACATTTCCATTTGTTTAAGACTGCATTGTGCTGATTTTTAATAGACCATTTTTTAATGAAAGCTTATTTCACAAGGGCTTTTCCCAAAGTATGTCCTCCAGAGCAACCATGGTATGATAATGGCTATTTTGATGGGGTCAGCAGGATGTTGACTGGTCAGATTGCTTTGGCAGATGCTGGGTTGACCAGAGTGAAGCAGATGTCCCTCCTGTAGAACTTCTCCGGACTTGTAGTGTGCTCCCACCTAGGGTGCATCTCTGAGGTGTGTGTCTGGGAGGCATGAAGGAGGGGATGTGTGGTCAAAGCTGAGGGGAGAGGACCTGGTAGGGCATCCACAGAGGCCGGGGAACAGAGTGTAGGATGGGCAGCAAGTCCAGGAAGCCGACCTGGGTTGGCGTCAGATTCAGGGCAAGAAGACCTTTGTTGATAATCTCTGCCACCTCCTCCCAGCCAGCACTAGATTCTCATAGCCCGAGAGCCCTGGAGCAGGGAGCAAGTTCCCACGGCCTGGGGCCAAGGGCCAGTCATAGAGCTGGAACTGGAGACTTCACTGCCCAGAGCCCCCAGCAGCCCCCAGAGAAGAAGCCCACAGAAGGTTCTCCAGAGAGGGGTCCTTGGGGCGGGGTGCTGAGCAGCAGGTCCTGCCAGCTCCGTCCAGAACAAAGCTTCAAGTGCCAAGGCCAGCCCCCACCTGCCAGGGAGGCTTGGAGCCTGGCATCAGCCAGACGTTTGTGTTTACTTGATCTGAGCAAATTAAATCCTCCCTGAACTGCAAAATTGCCTCCCTGAAATAAAGACCATGGATGGGTAAGTAGGAAGAAGCATAAGAGGATGCATTTAATTCTGAATAAGGTGTTTGTGGGATGATGGGCCGCCAGCATGCAGAGCTTGTGAGCTGGGGCAGAAAGGGAAGGGAAACTGTTAGAATGGTGGGGGGTTCCCTTTAATTGGCTGGGGTCAGGGTGCAGAACCTGCTCACTTGGGTTTTCTAAGGAATAGGAGCAGATCTGCATGTGTGGGCTCCACCTGCTTGTTTCCCTTGTCTTTGGAGTGACCAGGAAAGGGGGACCACTGAGACCACCGGCCTCTGGAGGTGGCTTTGGGATAGCTCCCGTCCTCACCTCCAGCTCATCAGGGTCCCCAAGTAACATGAGAAAGGAGGTGCTTCTGGACCCTTCCTTCTTCCCCTCCAGGCAGAGCCAGGTGAGCTCAGGGTTGGGACGGCCTCATGCAAAATGAGCTAAATCAGGAGTTCTCAAGGAGGGAGTGAATCTTTCCCCCGGAGACACTGGGCTATGTCTGTAGACACATTTAGTTGTCACGCCTCAGGGTGGGGGGGGGGGGTACCCACATCTAGTGGGCAGAAGCCAAGGACGCTGCTCAGCATCCTAAATGCCCAGGACGTCCCCCCACAATAAAGAATGACCCAGTGCTGAGGTTGCTAAGTTCTGGTCTAAAAGGGGGGTCCTCCAAGCTCCCCAGGAGTGTTTGTGGGTTTTATCACCCAGCCCCTGCAGGGATAAGGCAGAGCTACCCCTTTCCGCCTTACATCAAGAGATGCCGAGCCAGAATCTGGGTCCTCATCACCAACCCATCGGGTCCCCACAGCCAGCGGCGCAGCAGGTGTCAGAGGCCATGCTGCCTCCCTGGTCCTTAATTAGCAAACAGGAGGTTTCCACAGTGAGGAAAGGGGACACCCAGGTTCCCAGCAGGTCGGCTTGTGTGAGGGCCCCAGGCTGCCTCCCTCGGCTTGCTCAAAGGCCACCTGTGTCCAGAGGTTTGGGACTTGTACATAGATCAGGAAGCTGTTCTAGAACCTTCTGAATAATGGCTTCTGTGGCCTACCCCCTCTTCTTTTATGGTGGTAAAATACACACAACGTAAAATTTACCCTTGATGGCATTGAGTACATTCACAACGTCGTGCAACCATCACTTCCACGTAGTAGTTCCAGAAAGTTCTGTCATCCTATAAGCACTCAGCCCCCACGCCCCTCCTCCAGCCCCTGGAACCACGAATCCACTTTCTGTCTCTAGGGATTCGCCTATTCAGGACATTTCGTGTGAGTGGAATGACATGATACGTGGGCTCCTGTGCCTGGCTTCTCCACGGAGCATCACGTTTGTGAGGTTCATCCACATTATAGAGGGAATCAGCACATCATTTCTTCTTATAGCCAAACGATATTCCGTCGTGTGAATGGGCCACATCTTGTTCATCTTTTCATCCATGTATGGACAGCGGGATCGGGGCCGCCTTCAGCCACGGGGAACAGTGTTGCTGTGGCTGTCCGTGTCCAAGCATTCTCTGACCGCCTGTCTTCGGGTCTCTGGGGGGTTTGCCCAGTGGAATTGCTGGGTCCTGTGGTGACTCTTTCACTTTTGAGGAAACGCCAGCCTGGCTTCCAGGTAGCCCGTGAGCCTCCCATCGAGAAGGCTAGCAAGTGAGTGCTTGCCCACCAAGCACATTCTATGGAAAAGCCCCTGGGGTGGGCGTGGGCTCCAGGAGCCCCGAGGAAGCACCCCCAGTGCTGACACACTCCTGGATGAGAGGGGCACCTTGCTTCTGCCCTGGCCACTCTCACAGGTTTGGAGGGGTGACGGCTCTGCCTTCCAGTGGCCCAGCACGACCCTTTCCCTGCACCCAGTCCTCTTGGACCAGAGGCAGAGCCCACTTTCTCTGCAGACCCCAGCTGGGGGTGG
The DNA here is from genome assembly GCF_002201575.2 of Neomonachus schauinslandi. NCBI lineage: Eukaryota > Metazoa > Chordata > Mammalia > Carnivora > Phocidae > Neomonachus > Neomonachus schauinslandi. Next base: position 136,487,953 of record NC_058412.1, read on the forward strand.
GGGAGACAGGGCTCCCTGGGCTGCATGGCAGAAGTGCAGTGAGCACTCAGGTCAGTGTGCTTGGCAAACAGACCGAAAGTCCCCTTAGATGCTCGTGGGAACCCTGAGTCCTTGAGCTCCACAGCTTTCTCCTGCTCATGCAGAGGAGGAGGAAGGCTGCTCAGCACCCTGGCAGGAGTCAGCAGAGTTTGGGCACACAGTTCAGGAAATGGGGTGCAGAGATGCCCAAGGCATGGACCCTGGCTCCGAATAGGTATCAGGGACTCAAGGCAGTGGTAGCAAATGTCCTCCAGGGGCTGAGGGACTCCCACTCCGAAGCTACCAGCACATTGACCACCTGCTGCCCGAGAATGTGTATGGACACGGGGCACATTTGCTCTGGGATGGAGACTTCAGTGCTCCTGGGGGCCCTTCGACCAGGAAGGGCGGTGCCACGGGGGAGTCTTGGCCACGTGTTCCTCCAGCCAGAGGACACACTCTGGCCATCCTACCTGGGGGGCCCTCAGGCGGCTCCTCACTGTTGGTCCTGCTGAGCACAGGTCCAGAGACCCATGTCTGCTAACTGGGTGTGGCACCACGGAAACGCCACCCTGGAAACTCTGCGTCTTCCACAAAGCCTTCCCAGGATCCCCGAAACCCGGCGTTGGTTCTCCTTCTCCCGGTGTCCCAGAGAGCCCAGGTATTGTCTAGTGGAGACCAAGGGGAGGGGGGTTAGAGCTGGTGGCTCTGGATTCACAGCCCGGCTCCACCTCCCTGACCCTCAGTGTCTTCATCTAAAGTGGGGTTGGCACCGTCTCTTCTGGGGCTGTCGCAGGGGCCAGTGAGGCGAGGCACGCTCAAGTGCTCAGGGTGGGGCCCGATGCCGGGCAGTCACCCCAGTGAACCAGAGAGAAACGAGAAACACCAGCAGGAGTGGACTGCGGCGTCAGCTTGGGGAAGGCCCCTGCCACTCTGAGTCACAGAGTGGGTCTCTGGGGACCAGAGGGGGGAGGCGGGGGGTCTCTGCAACCCTGTTCACCCTCCCGCTCCCCGTGCCTTTCCGGAGCACCTACTGCCTGGGGAGCTCTCCCAGGTGCTGGGTGCGCGGCGTTAGGCACCGGCCGAGGCGAAGCGGGCCATAAAGAAGGCAGCACACAGTCCAGGTGGTAGTGAGTGTTTAGAGACAGTTCGACAAGAGGCGAGTGAATAGAGCGACTTGGAGCAGGGCAGGCAGGGAGGGCTGCTTGCGGAGGTGGGACTGACCAGAGATCTGAAGGCTTCAAGGGGCAGGGAGGGGAGGAGCCCTTGGGAAGAAGGTCGAGCCTCCAGCTTTCTAGAGACGCTGTGGTCAGCTATTACGCGGACCTCTCTGTGGATGGGGTTTGCTTCACACCCTTCCTCCTCAGTCCCTGCCGCGGCCTCCCATGTGCAGTCCCCTCAAGTCACCGGACAAACCTGTCTGCCGGCCACTTCTTTCCCGTGGCATGATCACACCGCCCCGGCGCCCCCCAGGAATGCACAGCCCTCCTGCAATTAAGGATAAAGAGAAAGTGGGATTTCAGTTAAAAGGGTGAATCATGGTGATGGGTTCCTCCCGGCCTCCGTTTCGGCTGACGTCCCACTCACAGCCATGTCTTTTCAAGGCGGGCGGTCCTCGGGGGGCAGTAAAAACTTGGGGGGAGAGTCCCAGGGCACCTGTTTCCAGCACCTCGGCTCCAATCCCTGGATCTGAGGAGGCTGCCCCCCCTTCTAGACACGCGTGCCCCCGTTCCAGGCGGAGTAAGTCCACCGCCAGCAGCCAGGCCTGATGCTCGCGAGTGGGCTGTGCTGGCCGAGCAGCGGGAGGCTGCCAGCGTGGCAGCAAGGGCTCCGTCCGCACCCACATCTTCTATTAATACCAGCTTCTCACTCGCTTCCCCGTTCTGCCATCTTTGCCTGACTGACCCAACGAGTCACTGTGCTCATTAGACTGGGGGCACCCACACAGCAGTGTGCTACCCCTCCTCGGGACCCCAGCCCGCCCTGCATCCCCCACCTTCCCTTCCTCCTCGGGACCCCAGCCCGCCCTGCATCCCCCACCTTCCCTTCCTCCTCGGGACCCCAGCCCACCCTGCATCCCCCCACCGTCCCGTCGTCTTCGGGACCCCAGCCCGCCCTGCATCCCCTACCTTCCCTTCCTCCTCGAGACCCCAGCCCGCCCTGCATCCCCCCCACCTTCCCTTCCTCCTCAGGACCCCATCTTGCCCTGCATCTCCCACCTTCCCTTCCTCCTCGGGACCCCAGCCCA